>NC_051164.1:26746418-26866417 GCF_013339745.2 Dermacentor silvarum
GTTGTAGCACACCGCATCTTTCAAGTCTTGTCCTCTTCTGTATGCTGGGGCACCATGCTTAGCTGAAATAGCTTCGTACCTCGACTCTTGGTCCACAGGTGGTAGGCTGTTAATACGAGGAGGCTGTGTCATGCGTGTGGTGTGCTGGAACTTAGATGGTCGAGCAGTCTGTGATGAGTTCACAGTACTGTCAGTTCTGGCAGTAGCACTCTGGAGCGGGGGGCCACCCGGCTGTCTTGCGAATTGCTCTGCTGGCTGTGGAGATCGGGTCAGGCGGGCGTGGTCCAATGCTCTATCCACTTCGGATACAATGCTGAGGAAGTCGTCCACGTTACGGGGTCGCTGAACAGCGATGGATGTGGCTACCTGGTCGCCACGAATGCCTTGAACAAGGTATTCGATGCGTTCCTTGTCAGTAATGGTAACTGGACAACGTGACATGATCTTGAGCTTTGCAAAGGTGTACTGCTGCAGGCTCTCCCCGGCTTTTTTGTGTGAGGGCTGTGACCTTCTGTTGCCACTGTATCATGAAAAGTTGCTCGCCGAATTGTTCTTGGAGTCCGGCCTTCCAGATGTTCCATGTGGTAAGCTGTCGCCCTGTTGAGGCATGCCAGTCTGCCGCGACTCCACGTAGCTTTCCTTGCGCGATGGTGAGGAGAGTTGGGTCTTCCCATCGTGCGAGTCGTTGAATGCGCTCGAGCTCTTCTCTTCAGTGCTTGAAAGCAGGGGTGCCACTTCCGTTGAAGGTAGGCAGCGAAGCTGAGAGGCCTCGTAGTGTTGTCACGTGCACTGGGTTCGCGTGACTTGCTATCGTGGTCATCATAATGGCCATGTTCTGATGAAGAAAAACTGGCATGCGCTGCATGTTCTCTGCTGGGTCTGAAGTGAAGGTTGGCATGGCTGGGAATGACGTCGTAGGCACTGGCATGGTCGGGAACGACGTTGAAATTGCGGGCACGCATGGCGCGGGTTCGTGGTTTGGCGGTGGGTCTTTCGCGGTATCAACCAAAAGTCGGTCGATTAGCTCCTTGTTGCCGGTTGTTGAGAGGTTCCGGCGTTGCAGCTCAGTTTTAATCAACTGTGCATTCACGGTGGCGAGGTCTTCTGCGGTGGCAACACGCCAGCTGATGAACGACGTCGTTGTTGACACCGTGGTTGACACGCCGGGCTGGGTAGGCTTAGGAATGGTTTGGCGTTCAACAGCGCTCAGTCGAGGGTACGGCGGGGTCATCTAGTGGCGAATATTCGCTTCAGTATGCTCTTGTCCTTAAGCAGAATTAGAAAGGCACTGCCCCTTATGTTATCGCACAGATTTACCCTTTTTAAGTTTCTTTCTTTCCATCCTTCTAAATCAACGTGGTCTTTTTTGTTTCCACTCCTTGCATCCAATTCGCTGCCTCTGTTTTGCCCTCCACCTTTTTGATAGGTCCTCGTTGCCAATTCACAATTTCAATTACTCTGTACTTGGTTGTCAACTTTCTTCACCTCTTCTTCCATTCTGTGTCCGCGCTTTTCAGGTACAGATAGTTTTTCATTTTAGCCGCCCATTTGTTATAACAGCGGAGCTGTTTAAGCTATTGGTTAGGCCGCGTCGTGCGAACTGCGCCTGGCGATGACGTCAGCGCGCGTTGCGTAGCAACCACCTCGCGGAGCGGTGTGTGCTTTGCCTCCTCTCCGTGCCGTGCACATGTTGCCTTGACATGGGACGTTAAGAAGAGGGAAGGAGAGCATGCGCGCGGCGCGCGCTATGCTGGGGAGAGAGAAAGAGAAAATGAGAGCGAGGGAGAGAGAGTAAGAAATTCGAGCAGCACCAATGAAGCAACGCGCAGAGCTGCTGCCAACGCCGTCCGCGTTTCCCCGCGTTCGCGCCAAACGCGCGCGGTGTCCGTGAGTGCAGCCGGCGCCTCTGGCGGCGGCTCGGCAGGTTTTGACGAACCACGCCTAGGCAAGTGGGGAGGCGCAGCTTGGCCGTGACGTCACCGGGGAGATAAAGCTCGGATCCGCGGCGACGGCGGCAGAACTCTCGTTGATTCTGTGGTGAGTACATGTAGCCTTGCCATGGGACGACCAAAGAAGATCCGGACACCCGAAGAAGAAGCCGCTCATCTTAAAGCGCATCGCGCGGCGAAGCGAGAATGTGCGCGTCGGCGCAGAGGTGATTCGGAATACCATGCCTAGCAGCATTTCGCATTTCCTAGCAAAACTTAGCCAAGCCCAGTAAAACCTGGAAGAGGGTAGGTCGATCACCAGCTCCAGGGTTCATTCCAGCTTGGCACCACTAGTGCAAGCTGAAAACATTTTTTTAATTCGTGTTCCTGAGTTTTTCTTTAAAAACTAATTTTGCTCTGCATTTCTCTGACTTCAAAAGTGGCCCAACCCATTTCCCTATGCACTGCCTCATTTGTGGTTTCACCGTGGGATCGTATTTTCCCCAGCAGAATTTGCCTTGCGTGTAGTGTCGTGCCAGCATGTGACAGACGCGTATAATTAGACCACTGCCAAAGCAGTTCAAGCGAAACGCTAAGCCTTTCTGACAGTATCAATACTTCTACCTTGCAACAAAACCGGTGGTGTTTTTTTTTCAGACTCCCGTGTTCATTCTTACGGAAAAATCCAATTTAATATCTATGAAAACGGTCGCCGATGTTTATTTATTTGTAATTTTGTGCGCTGCAGCATTAGCGCCGATGTGTGATTGTGACGTGGCAAATTTCACAGTAGTTTCTCGTATTTACGCTCGTTTTCTTGTAAATACTTGCAAGTTCTCCATAAACTTGCTACAACAAGTAGAGTCACTTGTTTAATTTAGAATGCAATGTGAAACATTTTTCTGCGGTAAACGAAATAGACCCGGCTTGACCCCTTCAAAATGTATGACGTCATGGTGAGCTTGGGCGCGGAACTTTAAAGCAGTGTCGCTACCGGTGCTTCATATTTGCACCTTTCTTGCCTTTTCAAGCCTCCTTCTACGACATGTTGCGCTACGGTATACGTTTCCGTATTGCAGAATCTTTATTGAGTACAAAAGCTCAGCTTAAGGGGAACTAACGAGGAAAAAAAATGAGTCGAGCATTGCAAATATCACTTCTGCACAGAGACAAGCCACTTGCTAGCCCTTACCCTCATACAAGGCTTGGTGAGCAAAAAGAAAATTAATGGACGAAGAATGGGTCGCGATGCCGCCTTTGAAGTTACCGCGCCAGCTCGCTATATATGATGTCACAGATTGAAAAAGCGTCTGATCAGGCCTAGTTAATAATTCACTGTTAAAAACAGACTAGATTGTATTCTAATTAGCATCATAGTAAACTTGGCAGATTTCTAGAACTTTTACTGTCTCATAACCACCAAGAAATACGGGAAAATGCGTTGAAACACATGACGTCACACTAACGTATGGGCACAGGGGTTCGCAGCGCGAGCAGAAAGGCACTTGAGCCTTTTTATTCGCCTCTACTAATCGAGTATTTTGTGCGATAAACTTTCAAAGGAATTCTTTATCAGCATAACTGTTTTATTGTTTTGCATTTTTGACATAGCTATTTCCAGATGCCTATTTCTAGCAGCTCACCCATGGAGTCTGCTACTCAACCTAAGCAATCCGCAAAAAGTGGTGAACAATTTGCAAATTTTCCTAGTTTGAGCCTGACTGGCTAGTTGAAATACCATGAAAAATATCATTCAGTCATATGTGATAATGAGTGAGCGAAAATCTTTATTATTAAGGATGGCACCCACGACTACCTGGGAAAAGGGATTAATATCAGCCCAGAAGGTCCGCAGCTACTATGAACTCCCACAGGGAGCCAATAACAGTCCGGGCGTCCAGGTTTGTTGGCGGCAGATCCAGTCGTTAAGAGAATGGACCTGTCCAGTCTGGCGCAGTACTTCAAGACCCGTACAAACCCACAGCAGATGGTCAGTGCCTGGCTTCGCCCCTGTAGTGCAGGAGCGGCAGCCTACGTGCCTGTACTTGTTTTTTTTTCACTGTCGTTAAATTCACCTTTATAGAATGTCTTCTGTTACCCCAGTCCCAGATCTCGCCCTAATTGTAACAATTTGGGCTTCCTTGGGGATCCCATTCGGAATCGGGTCACGGTTTGGAGTAATCTAGTACGTGACGGCTTTCTTATTCTTTTATCTAAGCGCCGCCTTTAGTTCTTCTGGACCGATTCAAGTTTGTGCAGGCATGATACGAGGCCTGAGGCTTGTGAGCGGTTCCTTATCTTCGGTGCGTGAGCGGCGCCGGCCCCAGGGTTCATTCCACCAGCACTCCTCGTTGTGAGTGGAGTCGCCTTGCGACATATTTTACGTCGTCAGGCCAAGTGCCCTTTCAGTGGGGCACTGAAATGGCTTTTACTGCATCTAAGGAGTCCGTGTATATGTCGTAGTGTCCTCTGGTGTATGTTCCTTCGGTTAGTGCTTTGTCTAAAACTTCAACAGCAAGGTAAATTGCGTGCAACTCGATTTGGTATATCAGTGGAGCTTCTGCATACATGCAGAGGCCTCCACGTGATCCCACGCAGCTGTTGAAGGCTGCCGCCTCTAGCATTTCACCCGGTTCCCACGCAGCGTCAGCGTAAACACCGTTTGGGGACTTTGGGCCTTCAACTGTGCATTTTGCGATGGCTGCACTCGTCTTGGCGTGTTGTTCCCCACTAGTCATTCGTGGAATAGGACTAGGGTCTCTGAGCTGTATACCCTCCCAGAGGGGGATTTTAGGTTGAATGTTGAAGCTTCCATGTGGGACGCAATCAATATGTTGTCCATATAGCTCAAGAACATTGCGTCCTGCAGTAGGCAGAGCCCGCCTGATTTCGTGTCCTTTATCCCGGGAATCGAGAATTGGTGTGATCGTGGTAGACCGGTAAACTTGTAGGGAAACTCCACTCTGGTATTTCATAGGAGGCTTGTAATCACTATCAGTCTTTCTGGGTGAAGACGCTCTGCTTCTCTCCCTGTTTTTTGTCATTGCGAAGCCGACGGCGCCACAGCAACCATTGAATGTCCTCACCTCTTCTACCAGGGCAGGCGCGGTGCCGATACGGGCACCTCCACGACAATGAGGTGCAGGGTTTTTCGACATGGCTTCTCAAGTTCTCTGAGCCATGATTCGGCTCGCCCTCACTTATGTATCTGAAGTCCCACGATCCTCAGCAGCCTTTGCGGAGGTCGTTGAATATCCTTGCCGCTGAGCTTGGGTGCCACCTTGTTATTTTTCTAGTACGCTTCCAAGAAGAATGAACTGGGTCTTTTCCGGTGAGGGTTGCACTCCGGTAGAGGTCAGGCATTATTCTATTGTCTCAAGTCCATCTTTTATTGCGGCCAGGCGTTACTCAGTTGTGTTAAATGGGGTCCCTGAATGTCCATATTGTGTGATGTCATCAGCATATACAGGGGTGCGCGAAGTATTTGAGAACACTATTCCTTATCGCCATAGACACGAGCAGGCTGATCACGTCTATCTAGGCGTGCGGCTTCTTGTTGGTCGACCCCTTATCATTTATACTGCGCAGTTTGTTCAAAGATGGAAGCGTACAGTTTGACACAGGAAATGAACCGCCATGCAGTCCTCATCGCCCTGGCGGCACAGCACAGCGACTTGGAAATGGTCATATTTCTGAATGTAACGAAGTCTTTCGTTTACAAGGTGCGGACAGAAGTGATGTGTTCTGGCATAGATGTGGCATCTGTGGCGCAAAGGAAATAGCACAGTTTGCTGTCAGACGTCGTCAGGTCCCCTGATTTTCTCGGGCGCCTGCAAGTCATCATGAGTGACGACCCAGGGAACTCAATGCGGGCCATTGCAAAGGAGCTCGAGACGTCGCTTCGGCTGCCTAGCACTGTGTTTGCCTCACATGGCGCAGCTCATCGTGGCAGAAATGTTAAACTTTAATTAAATTATTTGGCTTTACGTGCGGATCCCACAGCCTCATTATGTGGCATGTGGCAGTGGGGGGCGCCGTTTCATGGGATTCTTTAACGTGCACCTAAATACTATTATACGAGCGTTTCTGCATTTCGTCCGCGTCGAAATGCGGCTGCTACGGTCGGCATCGAACCAGCGACCTCGAGCAACCCCAATTGCCACAAAACTACCGCGGTGGGCACAGAAGTGTTCATTTCATGGGCGGCCAATGCCGCAGTGCCTTCTAGAAGTTGCGGTGCTTTGATGCAGATTTGCTTCCGGACGCCCTATGTCAGTCGTCCGCTTGACAAATCAGAACGGTGATAGGTTTTCAGAAGTAGTAGAACCATACTGCAGCGTAGTTGAATATAAATTGATCCGGTTTGTCCGCAACTGCTGCAGTGTATGGTAATAGCGTTTGCTTTCCTTCTTACGTAGCCTTTTCCGTGTCCCACCCTCCCCCCTGTATGCGACCTACAAACGAAGAGTAACAAAGCTGTTATTCAGTCGTACCTTCTCTCCACCACTGTATCTACCCCCACTCTGGACTGCTGCGGGTGAGTACAAAGGTAAGCGCTGCAGTTCCTGCAATGCTTTTGCCGGCGGTGACGGATAATTATAGCAGCCGAGAGGGCATTGTGGCGACGCTGTGGAAAGGCCTAATGGAGTTTTTTGCGTCGCGTTTCCTCTCTGCCCCACTCCTGCTACGTATATACACACTCTGAACCATCAACCGAAGCGGCGTATAAAGACAGTGACAACAGGTTCAGCAGGGGAAAAGTCGAAGGAAGAGGCAAAGAAAACTTCGCTTTAAAAACTACGTAATATTTGCGGTAGTATTATTGACATTATTCAGTCGAGGATAGGCCGCCTAAAGCAATTGCTTGTGTATATCAAGCTGCATACTCCTAGAATGTTTGAAGCTACTCGGAATTTCAATTGGAAGGGCAAATTTTACAATACTTGCAGAGTATTGAATGTCGATCTTATTGGACTGAAAAAACGTTGGTACAGAGATGGATGTTTGACAAACATTTATTTGCTTTGCATCTATTTCCACCACCACATCCTTAGAAGGCATTCATCCTGATAAGGTATTCTATGATGGCAAGGTGACCTACTTTTATCGGTCTGTAACAAAGAACAAAGTTTGTGCGTTAGTTCGATCAATAAGGAACACTTGGAAAAAAGCTAAATGCATGAAGCTCGATGCTTTGCCCCCAAGTCCGCATGTACATCATATAGGTTGACTCCGTAATTGTGGCTATATTGCTGTAGTCATCCCCAATATACGTGAACTTTACTGCGATTACCATACTTGAGATACTACACGCAGTTATTCACGGGTGATCTACGTTTCTGTGTTACCCGCCAACTTGGGACGTTGGCTAGTCAGTAGTCAGTGCATCGTGCTGCTGTGCTGAGGGAAGGGGGTTTAAAACTTAGCTTCGGGCCAATTTGAGTCATTGGGTGCTGATGCGTTTGTACTGCCCTTAATGCACCTCTATGACTCCAACTGCCGTCACTGGGTACGTACCGCTCATCAATGAATCTCATTGACGCCAATTTCGGTTGCTAGTAGTATGAGACTCGGAATGTGCTGCTGTTTATTAGCACTAAAGGTGATTTAGGATTTCTCAGATTCTGGGCGGAATTGAACCAGCGCCTTCTACACTCGAAGAACCTTGCGTGTGTGTCCATGGTGATCATTTTAAAGTTTTACGGAATTTTTAAAAACTGCCTGTGGCAGATAACACATTTCTAGTCCTTGAGCGGGATTATTAACAGCAGAGCTGTTTATGCCACCCGTAATTTCCAGCGCGTTAACAGAATAAAAGTAGCATGTGGGCCGATCCTGGCGGCAGTGCAGACAGGGTCCAAGCGCAATTGCACATGCCCTTGTGAACTAACGAAGTTGACCCTGGCTAAGTGTAGCTAAGCTTTGTTGGTACAACTTAATCTGAGTCAGTCATCGATTGCCAATCAATTACCAATCAATGGCTAATCAACAAGCGACAAAAATGAATAAATTGCAGGAAATGCTGGGGATGACTTTGTAGTGCTTAGCCTAGCCAAATACGTAGCCAATACCTTGCGATAGCTAATCAATAGCTAATCGATAATCGTATAATAAAGAATAAATTTCGGAAATGGCTGAGGATGACTTAGAAGTGCTTAGCATAGCCTAAAGGCGAGGATTAACTAGGTGGCCATCAGCTCCGCTGTCTCTTTAGCATTGCGCCTCCAGTGCAAGCTAAGCAATTTTTTTTTTCATTTCATTTCATTCATTTAATTTATTTACCCTAAGGGCCCACAATCGGGCATTACATGGCGATGTGCACCGAAAGTAGCAGTTGTGTAGATTAATAACATTGTGTAGATATTAATAAATTATCTTTCTCTTTACCTCCAGGGGCTCATTATACGAAGCGCGCACTTTGTTTGCCCACTTTAGTAGAACTAAACCTGAGACTAAAGTTTTGGGAAGCATTTTGTGGGTGATGTACAAGGTGGAATCAAAACGTTTCGCGTCTGGCTCTGTTTTCAAAAAATAAATAGATTTACTGCATTCAAACACCTTCACGCTTTTTATACGAGTTTATACGTACAGTTCCGGTGAATTAATCTGATGAGCAAGTTTTAATTCTGGGAAGAGGAGGAGATAAGTGGGATTGAAATCTAACGAATTCATTCCGAGTATCGTCAAACGGGTCAAAAATTAGGTGTACTTCCGTTTTAGCCTAAGAGACTGTTTGAGACTAAGAACACAAGGATTTGAGACTAGAAATCTGAGATTAGGCAGTTACCGTCACAGTGGAAAAGGCTGACGTCCCCACTACCTAAACAAAAGCTGGACATGTGCGCATCTCGACAAAGTGCACCTGCATCGTCTTTTGCGGAATTTGTGGCGTGGTGCATCAGGAATTTGTCCCGAATCGCCAGATTATGAACACCGTGTTTTACTGCGAGGTTTTAGGGCTTCTAAGGGTGCACATTTGGCGATAACAGCGCGATCAAGGGCGCACCAGGATCTGGATGGAGAACGACTATGCATCCGAGCACAGATCACTCCACAAACGCGAGATTCTAGCTGGAAAACAATACGGTTTCACCTCCGCGATCATCATTCTCGTCATATATGGCTCTTTCTTATTTCGCTATTTTCTGAAAATCTGAAAATCAGAAACTCAGCTCAAACGTCGGAATTTTGACACGATTGCTGAAATTGGGCAGGAATCGTAGAAGGTGCTTCACTCGTACAGAAAAGAATACTTGGAGTAAATATTTGGAAAGTGGCTTGAACACTGGAAGCACTCTATTGCAACGCACGAGTAGGTCGAAAGTTACATTGCTTAAATGTACACAAATGAATTACTTTTTTTTGGAGAGAGCCACTGGAAACCTTTTCCTGCCCCCTGGTATGTGTGGTAAATGGTTTAGAACTATTACAGCCTACAGAAATGCAATCCATACCCGTGTTCCAGAACTTCAAAAGCGTATTTGATGAAACTCGTACACTTTGTCCTCTTTGTTCTCAACGAACAAAAGGGCCACAGTATTGACATTTCCAGAAAATAGGCCACGTCTCATGGTTGACGAGCGGGCAATGTTACCAAAACGGCAAGTAATTACGAGCAACGGCTCTAAAGTGTCTTCCACAACGTTCCTTAGTGTCCTGGGAGTACTGTATTGGAGGCTAACATCACATTCCATTGAAAAAAGGGGTCATATTCGCCGTGATGCGTGGCGAAAATTTTCAGTTTCTTACCTAATTCTGAGCTTTAAGAATAGTTACAGCGTGCATGTTTTCATGGCAATTTCATGCAGTATACGATGTTTAGAACAGCCATCTTTATTAATGGCATCGGTGAACGGAACAAGGGACCTTGTTTACATTTCTTTTAAATAGAGCGGATATTAGCTGTAATATTTAGGCATCACTTTTCAGCGAATTGCTTATGCAAGCGTTCTTGCATGTTTAAAGTAACTCTATGAGAGCGACGACCTTTATTACAGCGTAAGCTGTTATGGGCTCATTCCAACAGCCATTTCGGTTCGCGATGATGCCGCCGCTGACGGCGTAGGGCCGCTGTAACCGCTGTCGCTGGAAACGTGAAAAAAGTACCCGTTTCCCGCCGGGATCAAACCCGCGCCAACTGCGTGGAAGCCAGGTACTCTACCAGTGAGCCACGCAAGCGCTTGCTGTCGGGCAGCAGAAAATGCCCTATAAGGCAAGCGCGTAGAGGCAGCCGACCCGAGCCTCCGCCAGTATGGTGGCGCCATCTAGGTAAGGTGCCTGCAAACGCAGCGTGCGCAGGCGCAGACGACAAGATGCGATTCACACAGGGCGCGCAAGCAACGCGCTCCCGGAGCTGCTCTTGAGCCGCTCCAACAGCTTACGCTGTGACTGTGCTGCGTGTGCCGCGCAGGCCTGTGACATTTTTTTTTTGCTTACAACGGCCTCCCTTAAGCTGTAAATGCTGCACCCCGATATGTTATGAAAACCATTGGCACACCATGTCGAAGCACTATGTTGCGAACAAAAACTTGGTAACTTCGACCGCCGTTCCTCGCTCAACGCAGCCAGTTGCAGCATATATCGTGTCAAATAGTCGGTCGCGATAACGATCCACCTCTTCCCTGATGACCATGTGGGAAACGGTCCAAGAACACCCATCCTAACTTGTTGAAATGGAGTCTTAGGGGGGGTCGATGGGTTGGAGAAGGCCAGCTGGCTTTACGGGTGGTGTTTTGCGCCTTTAAAGTTCGCGACATGTCGTCACGTAGTGCTGCACTGGCGCTAATAAATTGGGCCAATATTATTTGGCATGAATTATCGCGAATGTTCGCGGGTCACCAAAGTTGCCTGATGATGGGTCATCAGGCCACATGAATCACGGTTCGACGAGTAAGAACTTTTCATTGTTGTTTTGGAAGTTTCTCTTCTGGAGTGCGTTGTCTCGGAGACAGAATGAGGATAATTCTCTCTTAAATACGCGTGGAATTTGAACGTTATGCCCTTCGCGATACTTCATGAGTGGGAGCAGATCTGCGTCGGCCCGTTGATGCTCGGCGATTTCCACGGCTCACATACCACAAAGGAATGGGAAATCCTCATCTTCAGAAGGAGGAGAGCCAACAGGTGCGCGTGACAAGCAATCAGCGTCGTTATGCTTCCTTCCCGACCTATATACGACGGTAATGTCGTATTCTTCGAGCCTGAGGCTCTACCTCGCAAGTCATCCGGATGGGTCTTGCAAGCTTGCGAGCCAGCAAAGTGAGTGGTGGTCGCTGACTGCACGTGATGACCTGCCGTAGAGGTATGCAAATCATAGAGGTTGGAAAGCAGCGCTTGTAGTTCGTCATTCTTGCTGTCCATTTGTCTATGTATGCGCTGTAAGTCAAGTTTGGAAATCGAATGCCAACTAGCCCGTACATTAACCCTGCTTACGTAGATGTATGTTCTAAACTTGCTGATAGCCGAAGCACGAGTGCCTTCCCCATTACCGAATAGTTTCATTCAGCTTTTGAGAGAGTGCGGCTAGCGTACACTATGACCTTCTCCATTCTGCCACTGAACTGAAACGGCGCCAAGACCCAGATCGCTTGCATCGGTGCCTACGGTCTCGTCGACGTGGACGAGGATTGGCAGGGATTCCAAACGCTTCTTTAATTCTTTGAAAGCAGTGGCTTGTTCGGTATGCCATACGAAGGGTACGTCTTCTTTCGTGAGTCTTGTTAGAGTCTTGTTGTTAAACTTGCTGATGGCCCATATGACTGCCAAGCACTCCTTCTCCATCGCAGAAGTTTCTTTCAGCTTTTGAGCTTTCGCGTACGCTTTTACTTTCTCCATTCTGCCACTACACTAAAACTGAGCCAAGACCCAGATTGCTTGCATCTGTGTGGACTTCTGTGTCTGCAGTCTCGTCGAAGTGGACGAGGATTGGCGGGGATTGCAAACGCTTCTTTAATTCTTTGAAAGCAGTATCTTCTTCAGTATGCCACACGAAGGGTAGGTCTTCTTTCATTAGTCTTGTTAGAGGTCCGGAAATTTTAGAAAATTTTTCTACAAATCGCTTGTAGTAAGCGCACAATCCCAAAAATCTACGCACTTTTTGCTTCTCTCGTGGCTTGGGAAATCCTGCGATGACTGCAGTCTTCTGCGGGTCCGGCCCAATACTTTGAACGCTAAGAAACGAAGCTCTTCAAATCCAAACTGGCACTTTTCCGGTTTGACTGTCAAGCCGGCCGACTGGATAGCCTGAAGCACTACGCATAGCCTCTCCACGTACTGCTCGAGCGTTGAAGAGAACACCACAACGTCACCGAAGTTGACTAGGCATGACTGCCATTTGAGACCCGACAGGACACTGTCTATCATGTGCTGGAAGGTCGCCGGCGCGCAACAGAGGCCAAATGGGAGTGCTTTAAACTCATACAGTCGTTCGGAGCTACGAAAGCTGTTTTTTCACGATCTCTGTCGTCCACTTCAATTTGCCAATATCCACTTTTTAAATGCAATGAGGAGAAATACTTTGCATGACGCAGCCGGTCTAACGTGTCATCGAGACGTGTCAAGGGGTAGAAATTCCGCTTGGTCACGCTGTTCATGTTGTGTCGGCTGGCGCTGAGTTGATAAGATCACTATGCGAAGTGCGCATGCGCCACGGAGTGTTAAAGCAGAGTGCCGCTCGCTAGCGGTGCCTTTTCTTGCCCGAGCCACGAACCCACAAGCATGGTTTAATGGGTTAATGCACGAACACACAAGCTTGGGTTAACTTGTCGGATCCTTTCGGCACGTCTGGCGCAAAATGTAACAGTTCAGTTTCCGGTAATCAACACAGAATCTCATTGTGCTGTCCTTTTTCCTGACAAGTACTACCGGCGACGCAAATGGGCTGTTGGACGGCTGAATGACATCGTCCTGAAGCATCTCTTGCACCTTATCCTTTATGATCTCCTGTTCTTTCGGCGGCACTCTGTATGGGTGTTGGTATACAGGTTTGGTTGCTTCGTCTGTTATTATACGGTGTTTAGTCATTTTCGTTTTGAGAAACACTCTGCAAAAGCACCAATGAGGTCTCTTAGGATTTCCGCCTCGGCTGGCTATATGTGTGAGCTGATTGCAACTGCTGCTGCGGCCTTACTCGTAGGTTTCGCAGGAGGTGGCTCCGACTCCAGGGTACATAAGCTTGTCACTGCAGTAAAGCTGTGCAGGAAGGAGATGGCAGTGTTTCACGCGACATGCTGAAGTTCATTCCCGAAGTTTGTCAGCAATACATCGGCAAGCCCATCGCGTAAGCGAATAATTCCTCAAGCAATGCAAATACCTTTCTTCCGCAATAGCTCGACATTGCCGTCCGCTATACCCTCGGAGTCAACGAATGCTTCATTTCTTACGCGAACCAGTACACTGCATCGTGGTGGCACAGTTACGTCTGCGTCGAGAACTCCCAAGGCAGTGTAGTCCGACTTCTCAGGCTCCTTCATTTCAATGGCCTCTTTCGTCGAGAAGGAAACGCTGGAATCCTGGAGGTCGATTATAGCACCATTTGCGTGCAGAAAATCCATACCTAGTATAATGTCTCTCGAACATTTCAGAAATTTTATGAATTCGGTAGCGTAAGTTACACCTCGAATTGGAATTCTTGCGGTGCTTGCTGCGTAATGTCCAAGATAAACACAAAGTCAAACTATTCAAAAAGGAGATTCCAAGTCCCAGGCCGCCAACTTCCAATACGTGGGTGTCTTTCGAAGCATCTGGAACTCCCATGGTTTCCGAGCAACATGGCCAGGCGCGCGCTTTTGCCTATTTAACCGATAGGTACCCAGCGACAACTCTCGTCTGCCTCCCATATCAACGCCAGATGTTCGACTATTTCACCGAAGGTCTGGCGGGGGCAAGGCGCGCCCAGAGATCATCGCAAATATCTATAGGAGCTCTATCCGAGGTGAGAAGCGATATAAGCAACTGAATGAAGGTAGTGGTACACCTCAACTCATGAGGAATAACCGGTTGATTTCCGGCGGAACTAGCATTCAAACCCAGAACCTCCCGCATTCGTGGCGGACGCTCTGCCACTTCACCACCGCTGAAGTCTGTCCTGCCCCAGTAACCTGCTCCTTGTGTGTGCGCTGCTCGTCACTCGGGTAATTAAAGAATACCTGTCACAGAAGGCACTTAAACACAATAAAATAGAGACTCCTGCAAACGAGGAGAGCGTCTGACTGCGCTGTTCAAGAAGTCGCGGGGCCCCGTCCACGTTCGCCCTTACGGTTGCGTGAATTTTACGCAAGGCGACCGAAATGAAATCACAACGGAGCAGGTTGACGTTATCACGACCCAGGTTTGTACGGGTTGCAAACAGTTGCTAAACAAGCACAGCTTTTCTCGGAAGCACCAAGAGCAGGAGGAGGGCATTGTAGGCTGCAGACGGATCTAGCCTTCTAAGCCATGCCGCTAACTGCTCCGCCCAAGTGCCTCCTTTAAGAAAAGTTGATCAATGTTCAGAAATGGAGCCGAACGCGGCTGAACAAGATGGAGCTCAGAGCGACGCGAAATAGAGCACGAACCCGCAACCGGTGATTTATTCCGCGCACCATATGCACCGCCCGGTCGCCCACTCCCGACACAATGCCCTAAAATGAATCTGTCAATCATTACCAACCATTGGCCAAGTCTACATGACTTAAGAACTGCAGGAGGAGTCGCGACACCTCCTTCCTAAATGTCCGGGCCTGACGAGGAAACTCCACGAGCTCACACCAGAATTTGGAGAGCCTACGTGCTAGAGTCGGTCCACTGTAGCAAGTCCAGGACGCTCCAACAAATCGCATTCGACAACACCTAAAGTCTTACAAGTGTCACATAACGGAGGCGCGGCTAGTTCAGTTTTATATAGAAGAGAGTATGCGGTGACCACGTGCAGAGGCGATTTCAGCAGGGATACCCCAATGAAAACGTCACTGAAACCAGTTCTGAGAAAGCATAGGATCCGTATAATTTTAGCCTTAAAACAAACATGTATTACTTCGCCAGAAATACAAAACAGGAATCACAATTTTACTGTTTCTATAATGTTGTAAAAAGTTGAGGTATAAATTTTACTTCAATTACAGGTTTCTTTTTGAAATATTCACCAAGTACAGGAAACACTGCACTGTTAAATGTTACACAAAAATTTAAGGAACACTTGAAGAAGAAAGAGCCAGAATTTCAAGAGCACATTGCTAAGGAATGTGTTTACGTCCTGACCATTTTGATGATATTGCAGAGATATATAAAAAAATTTACACTTTAGAGGGTTAAATTAGCACACTTACAGCAGGCACAAATACTAACGTGGTCACCTCCACTTTCACAACCCACTCTACCAGGATCGCACAATCGCTGCCAGTAATCTTGAAATCGTTTGGGGTGGCCATCGGGTCCCAGATCTGGAAAGTAATAACATTGCAGAGTTAGCAAAAACGGTCAACCTTAATGATTTTCACATTAGTTCTACATGTCCGTTGATATGGGAAATCAGCCGCTAGGGTCATTTGCGGTAGCGAGTTCAGAGAAGGTGCCTCACTTGATGGAAAACGTGTATTGAAAGTTGACGGCAGTGCAACACCTTCTCATGCATTAAAATTCCTTATCTCTCATAACACAAAGGTCTCTCCCCAGATGTCGAGTCTCGCTTTATTCCAGAAACTCTTCTCAGTTGATGTGCTATTTGGGCTCTATCGTAGACTTGTTAAGTGCTAAGTTAAGTGTTAAGTGTTAAGTGCTTGAACCACGTATTTAATGTATCACAGATGTCCACACGTCACGTATATGTGTTTGTAATTTATTTTGCTACAGAAAAAATGCCGCAATATCTCGTGTTTGCTTTCTTTTTGACATGCTATATAACCATGCAACTTTGCTCCAAAAAGCCATATCCCAACCACATTATACATGACCTTGAATTTATCACCTTTATAGGGTTCGCCTTGAATAATGTCAGACGAAATCCATTATTGAGCCCTTTTGGCGACGCGCAACCTTTCAGTGGAACCATCTTCCCAAACACGTTGTATCTATCAAGAAAACCACCGATTTTAGGCCGCGGTAATTATTGTTGTGTAATTAGACCTCCTTGTATTTTAAATTCCTAACAAACTTCGTTGGTGTATAATCTCAAATACCCGTACTTTTATAACCGCTCCTGGAGTAGGCGAGTAGCAAAATCATATAGAACATTAGTAATTCATTTTATAGTGATAGCAATTATACGCGCACTCCGCCGCCGTGAGGCTCCGTATAAACTCCAATGGCGATAAAATCGTCGTCGCGTGCCGTATGCTGTATGTGCAAGTGAAACGGTGCGACAGAGAGCCGCCGATTGCGGCACAATCTGGCGCTGGCAAGAGCGGAAAGCGGAAAAGAAACGCGCCGTCATCCGTCGCGTGCAACGTGCCCGGAGGAGGGTAGAGAAGGAGGTGGGGGGGGGGGAGCTGGCTGACATGCTGAAAGCATGTCAGCCAGTGTTTCGTTCCTCAAGACCTCTCACACGTCCTCATAGGAGCTCCGCTTGGGTCGCCGCATACACCACCGGCCATGCTCGCTCCAACGAATCCAGTCACGTCCGATGACACCGTTCCATTGCAGCTTTCGTCATGCGTCGTGACCATCAGCAGCTGCCAGCGTCACCCACAAGTCTTCGCTGGTCAACGAGGGAATGACGTCAAAGACCGACTTCAATACTACGACCTCGTAAGCGACTTGAACATGTGCGACAGTTCACAGAAGTAGCGGAACGTCCCGTTCCCACTGTCGCATGTCGCGAAAACCTGGCTTTGGAACCATGAGCGAAACCCGGCTGGGCGCCGTTCACGCAACAGCTTCGGCAGATTTTAGGTGCTCTCGCTGTTCGCGCCGATGGCGCGAAGAAGACGCTCGTTAAGCGCATGTGCTGGCATTGTGCAAGCGTGTGAACGCCACTATGTCCCAGAGCGGCCGAACACGCCACATTATTAAATGCATAAACATCGTCGCCTTCAACGCCCTTGCTACGCACAATCCTGCTACCATTCTGTATGTCATCACTACTTCACAACGACTTGAGCAACTCCAGCCTCTTCGGCTATGCACCGACACCGCGGACATTCTTCTCCATTCGGCCATGGACTTGCGCGCGTTGATCCACGACATCGGTCGTGAAGAACATCAAGGACGGTGCTCTTCCTGCGCTCTGGAAAATAATTTCCCTCAACGGACCGGCTTGCGCGACATTATTAGGCAAGAGATCCTGTGCGCTTTGCGTCTATTGTGCTCTGACGGGCCTTGTACTTGTCAGGTACCAACGTATGCCGACACTGCGGTGCTCTCTTCAGCCACCACCGTCCCTATGTCTGCACTAGGAGACTATGCTCCAGTGCCTTGGTTGTCACCACCAGTGTGTTTACAGCGTTGCTGTTCCACTCTGTGTTCTGCCCGACCCCTTTACTATTGATGTGGCTATCGAGAGCACATTTCTCGATTTTGTCGAAGGTGTCAATAGGATGAACAACGCGGCTGTGCTCCTGAGGAACGTACAGGCGTGCGTCCAGCAATGGGCTATCAGCGCACGTCCTATTGTTCTACCTATCACCAGCTACGTTTTCCTCCTTACCCTCTGATATGCCTGTGAATTCTCGTGAATGTCGCCGCAGGTCACCTACTCCACGTCGTCGTTCAGTGTCGCTTCTCCGGCCCACTTTTCATGTGACGAACGCCCACTCGGAAAACGCCCCTTTGCAGTTTTAGAAGGAGATACTGCATCCAGTGGACAGCCTACAATTCCTCCAGAGCGACCGTCGTACTTGTCAGTGTTTATAGAAGGTGCACCTGTCGAAGCTCTAGCTGACACAGGTACTGTATGCCACCGGCTATTCTCTCCCTAACCATGGAGAACCTATTCGCCTCGTCACCCCCTCCGATTAAGTTCTTTGTTGATCTAGAGAACACATCATGTGTGTCAGCTCCAAAAACATTGTGGATGGCGAGGTACTAATTCTACTCTACGACCACACCCTATCTCTAAGGATTCTGATTACCCCTGGCGTCATTCGCCTCTCTGAGGGGTTTGCATTGCTTACCGCCTTAAATCAAACTCCCGAACACCAAATGTTGCCCCATAAATCAATTGCCACTTGCGCTGTCGACACTCATCCCGTTGATCCCGTTGCAATTGTTGGACCTAGTGCCACCAAAGCCAAGATCACCGCGAACCATTGCCTGTTCTTCGGCATTGTAGGCAACCGTAAGCCCTGTCCTGACTCCTGCACAGAATGAACATCTCCTCGCCTTATTGATCCAGCACATTTCCTTGTTCGACGTCAATTCGCCCGTCCTCAGTATGATCACCGCCGCTACTCATCGCATACAGAATGACGGCTCCCGCACTGTTCACCAGCGCCCATATCGCGTGTCTTTTACAAAGCACAAAATCATCAAGAAAAACGTATCCGACATGCTAGACATAACTTATTAAGCGCGAACCCATGCCCACAACTCAAAGTCACAACTGTCGTGAAGAACGCCCGTCAGTCGCGTTATAAAACTGGCGTCGTAATGTCCTATACTTCCTCCTCGTGTGATACCTCCTGCGCATGGCGCTTGCGAACCGTATCCAACCAGCTGCTCGTGCCACATTGATCGCTGCCTGTTGTTGCTGAACTACACCAAGGTACGGCACGCACAGTGTCTAATAAGCAGGGCGATGGGCGCGCTACTTGAATGTGGCCAAGTTGTCGCGGCATTATCCCTCTCTTTAACGCTTCGGCCTGAAGCATGAAAGAAAGTAGGGGTTCCTGTGGGCTCTCGCTTGTTTCTTTTTCTTTTTTCATGACCTCTCGTGGTAGGGTTTCATACGGACAACATGTACAACTTCCGTGGAGTTGCGTTGCCTTGGGCTCTCGTGTCCAGAGACGTCACTTTTTAAGTGATGCCGCTTATGCGACGGAATATTTTGTAAGGACCGAAGTATCGGCAGAGAAATATACTTTTACATGCGATGATGGGTCAAACAAAACTGGCAGCTTTGTCGTCCGAGAATATTCTCTCATCATTTCGCTGTGTAGCATATAATATAGTCCATATATGTTTGATGTCACTTCTGGCATACCTTTGGCATGCTTTCACCTCAAGTACTGCCTTGTGCTGTCATTATTTTCTGTTAGATAATCAGGTTGAGAAAGCCTTTTGATTGAATTTTGAAGACAATGGACACCCGTGTCGCGGTTCTAACACAAAATATCTTTCCGGTCGTCTTCCTATGGCTGAACCAACGTGTACCTGCCGCTAGACTTTTTGGCCTTCTCCTTGAACTCTACGAGGCTCTTATCGGAGGGACCTTCGCTTGAGTCAGTGACGTTCTTGGCCTCTATTTTACCAAAGAATGAAGAATTTTTGCTGTGGGTTCTTCTTCTGTAGTATCCACTCGTAAAACGCTGATCAAAACGTGAGTGCCGCAGTCGAAAAGAAGCTTTTGACAGACTGGTCCTTGGATAGTCCAGCCGAATACAGTGTCAATAGCGACGAGGCCTGGAACGTCTGGGCAGCGGATGACTTCACCTTTGACGGCTTGCCATAGGTAGTCAGAACCTATTAGCAAGACAATCAGAGAGGCTGAGGTATCTTCAAAAACTAGGTCATCGTTCGTCAGTAGCTTGCCTTGAGTTCTCAACGCTTGCACAACTGTGTTGGCCACCGCCGGTACAGCGACATCATGGCAGATTTCCGGGACCACGACAGCTTCTATGCTGAAAATGGCGTTACGATAGTGATTTTGAAGAGGCACTTCTACCACTTTGCGCTTTTCCGCTACTGATGGGCAAGTGCTTCCGAAGCTGTTTAGCGCTATTATAGTCTCTCTGACGGTCTTTAGTTTGAGCTTCAGAGCCACGTCTTCTTGTATGACAGACATTTGGCTACCTCCATCCAGAATGTGATGGACGTATCTGCTTTTGCCGTTGCTTACAATCTGTGTAAAGAACGTCCAGAGATACACCACGTTGTCCGTAGTGCGTTGGTTGGCGGGTGATGCATCTTCGCAGGAGGAGAGAGCGGCAGGAGAAACACTCACTATGCTGCTTCCTGATAATGCTGTTGTCGTAGTCGTCGTCGTATTCTTCTACTTGGGTTCACGCATACTTGACGCATGTCTTCCGCGGCAAGAACAGCAGGTCAGCTTGGCTCGGCAATCTTTCGCTCGATGGCCTCTTGACGTGCAATGGAAACATCGGTTGTCTTTTGTCAGCGGCTGTTTTTGCAGCTGCGCGTTGCGCGTTACAGCTGCGCGTCCCATGTTGATGAGTGTGACAGAAGAAATATTCTAATCGTGCAGAAGATGTAGCGTGCAAAACGGTGTTGTATGCATACTGCTAAGGCACCTGTCCTTGCGCTCATATATGGTAGGCCGCTGAGACGGTGACGCGGTGACGGTGCTTTCCAGTTCCACTGGCATAAACTGGAACAGATCACTGAGTTCAGCTTCTGACGTAACTGCTGGTGAAATTGACTCAGAGGTTTGTGCACAACGACTGTAGGATGACTGTGACCTCAAAGCGCAGCTTTGTTTTTCTTGTATAAAGCTGAGAATGACGTCGTGCGGTAGAGCCTGTTCAAAGATGTCGATGAGCATCGCTGAGAAAGTAAGAGATGGCACGCTAAGTGCATCCTGACAGCGGATGTTTAGCTATGTCACGCTGTGTAACCTTCGAAGACCAGTTATGTCGTTGGCCGATTTTACGTTCGGAAGGTGTCACAGTGTCGCAGTGTTTACTTATATAGCTTATGTTTACTGCAATTCATATGGCCAGTACAGCTAGGAGCCTTAGACTAATATTGTGAAAGATTGTTATTGCGCTCATTGTTTTTCTCTTATAGCGAAACTGTAATACTCTTTGAAAGAACTCTAATTCGGAGTGTGAATCAGGCACATGTTGGGACCAAACGCTACGAATGTTGTGGGAAACCGCAAGGAGCACTGTTGTCGCCCATGCTCTTGAAATAGTAACAGTTCAACTTCCGCAAAACTTCAAACAAGCCCCAAACATGCAGTTTAGAATACATCCCGCCGATATCACAATCCAGTCAACCGTTCTACGTGATGGGAAGCAGCACACACGTTACAATGATGACTAGATGTCCTGAACCTCATGGAAAAGGCGCGGGTGCTTCGCCCAAAAAATATTGAATATGTTGCCGTCATGAAGCGATTCAACCACAGAAGTTAGAAGCTATGTGCGCCTAAAAATTACCGACCAAACTATATATACAAAATGCACCATTAGAATTTTGGCATACTTCACTGGTGATGGCAAGGCCCGAACGTAGGTCTTCCGAATGACAAAATCGTGCAAGGAAGTCTTTCACGTTCTCCGAGGAACCTTTACGAAAATTCTGTCTCGGAAAAGAAATTAAAGCAGAACTCATCTCACATTTGCTGTCGACAGTAATTCGAATGGTAATCGAGAAATTCATGTATTTATTTATCACAGTACTCTCCGTACCCACAAGGCTTACAAAGAGGGAAGGGAGGGGCAGGTACACAAAAAAATGGCAATTGAAAAAGTACAGCAGCTCGTACATGTCAAATAAAAGAAAATGCAACCCCCCCTCCAACATATGCGATATGTGATGACAAAAATTCGTCAGCCTTTCCACTCCGTGAAGATGGCTGATAAGTGAAGCTTGTCCCTTTGTATACTTAACCGTCCCCTTTGCCATCAACTTGATGTTTACTGCAACGCGCCCTTGTTCTTCATCCTGCCTTAGAATCTCTTCATTCATTAATACTTGTGTCGGTGTTCGTCGGAGCGGATCACACTGCTGATGGGGGACAAGTTTTTTTCGAGCCACAAACGCTTGCGTTCGATGTCTAGAGTTTGCTAGGTGGCGTGGTTAGCAGCATTCGCCCGCCATTGCCGCTTGCGATTCCTCAAAATTAAATTTAAATTGCTTCAAAATTAAATCTGGCCGTTACGTAAGACAATGAATGGCTCATACCTCCTTAATCAGTCGATCATACCCCCCCTTAAACGTTGCCTCCCCATTACTACGACAGAAAAGAAGTGAAATTCTACGCCTAAATGATTAGCAGCAACGCTGCCAGCTCTGGAAGGAGACGACGACGAAGAACGCGGGAGAGGTGGCACGAGCGCGTGCCGAGCACGAGCGCAAACCGAGGATCACCAACGAGCCAGCTGCTGAAAAAGACGACGACGCTCGAGCCAATGCTGATGATGAAGCTTTTTGCGTACACAGACGCCATCGAAATCTGTACCTTATCACAAGCTTCACTTGAAAAACTGAACATAAAACACGCACACTGATCACAGCAGACAGAAAAGGCATAATTAGAAAGCGTTATTGCAACATTCGTCGGTAATTGATTCCAGTCTGAAATCGCTCGTGGGAAAAAAATGTTGAATGTGTTATTTCATCATTAGAATGTCCTAGCTTTGTCATTATGATAAACACAATCAGCAATGTAGTGTGGGCTGAATATATAGCTGTCGCGATCTATGCATGTTCTACAATAGAATATATTATGAAGCATTCTTAATATTAGTTTTTCCTACGCTTTTAAAGTGTGTCCCATCCGACATTCTCTTTCGCAAAAGACAGGCTAAAATGCTTTGTGTAATTCTTGAAAACAAACATTATCGCCATATTTTTCCAAATTGTTTATATTGGTTTGAAGGCATGGGTTCCATGCTGTACAAGTGTACTCAAGCACGGACCGGGCGTATGTTTGATAAAGAAGCTGTTTCGTTATCTGTGGGAAATACATGGTATTTCGACGCAGGAAACCCAAAACAGTGGAGGCCTTTGCTTTGACGTTATGAATATGTCAGTGGCATGATAATGCGGATATGTTAAGAAGATACCTAGTTATTTGATCTCGGTGATGAGAGTAATGTTTCCATTCATTGAATAACTAAACTCGCGTAAATTTCGTATTCTTGTGAAAGAGATTGTGACGGACAGTCTCTTCAAAAGTCTCTTCATTTTTCAATGATCAAACCACTCAGCAACTTTCTGTCGGTCCTCCTGTAAAATAGCGCTGTCCCCAGTGTCACGGGGAACTGTATAAACTCTGCATAAAACAGTCATCTGCAAATAAGCGTACTGAAGAAGATGAACCACTTGACATATCAGTAAAAACT
The DNA here is from genome assembly GCF_013339745.2 of Dermacentor silvarum. Classification (NCBI taxonomy): domain Eukaryota; kingdom Metazoa; phylum Arthropoda; class Arachnida; order Ixodida; family Ixodidae; genus Dermacentor; species Dermacentor silvarum. The sequence continues at coordinate 26,769,508 of NC_051164.1, forward strand.
GCTAGCATATCTAGCAGTTGTCCGACCCAAACTGCAATACGCAAGCTCAGTCAGGGACTCATACCAATCTAACCTGGCAACAGCACTGCAATCCATCGAGAATCGCGCAGTAAGGTTTATTCACTGTTCGCTTTTTACCACGCTAGCGTCATTAAACATAAGTCATCTCTGAACCTTCCAATCCTCGAGCATCATTGCACAACAGCAAGGCTCCTTTACAAGTTTTATCACTCGCTCCTTCCCCAGACCGAATTCACGGCGGCGTATCGCACTTCATGCCGTCATAGCCATCCAAATGCTGTTTATCCCCCTCCAGCCCGCGTCACCGCTCATCTTACCTCTTTCTTTGTTCAAACAGCGAAAGACTGGAATCATATTGACACGTGTACTTGTTTACCTTTCTCGGGTGACCGTTTTTCACCGTCTAACACATACAGGTGTTAATATCTACCTGCTCAAGCAGTGCACCACTCCAGTCATTCATCGCTCAAGGCATTCATTAAAAATATAACCTACTTGATATGTCCACCCCTCATAGAAAACCCAAAATGGGGTATTTGAGGTATCAATAAATAAATAAATAAATAAATATCATTTATGTACATCAAAAATAATAAAGGCCCGAGCAAAGATCCCTGTACTTAACATGACGTAACCTTAGCCTCATGTAATCTTATGTTCGTTACAAGAACTGTCTGACGTAGTGTAGTTAATTATTTTTTATACACGAGATGAATGCCCTGTCTACAATGTCTCATGCCAGTTTTTCAGGCATTAGAGACGGTGGCAGCAAGATTGAAGCCATTCTTAAAACCAATAAAGATTTCATTGACTGACTAACCCTCATCTAGGGCATTTGCTGAGTCTTGAATTAGGTGCGTAAGTTATGGGATGTAATGATGGCCCCTGCGAAAACCATATTGTCATGGGAACAGCAGATAGTGTGTATAAGTGTGATATACTGTGAGCAAAACCACATGTTCATATTGTGGTGGAGGTGGTGGTTGTTCCCTGTATCCATCACGGAGCTCCGTAACGGCCGCCTCATTACGCTTTCGACTGTCAGTCGGTGCAGGCACATCATCTTCACCTCCTGCCCCTCCCGTGGCTCCCACTTACATCGTTCTGTCTCCCACTCGTGATCCTGGCGTCTTTACCGGCCAGGATGGGGTTGACGTCAACAAATGGCCCAACCTTTACGAACTGATCCGTGCCACCTACAGGTGGGATCCGACCCTTATGCGGGCCAACGTGCTTTTACAGCGTGCAACGTGTTATGGGATCATTCGAATAGCCGTTTCGGTTCGCGATGGGGTCCGCCGCCTCCGCCGACGGCGTCCGCCGACTATAACCGCTATCGCTGGAAATGTGATAAAGTACCCGATTCCCGCCGGCATCGAACCCGCGCCCGCTGCCTGGGGGCCAGGTACTCTACCACGGAGCCACGTAAGCGCTTGCTATCGGGCGCCGGAAAAATGCCCTTTGAAAAGCAAACGCAGACCATACGAGCCTCCGCCAGTATGGTGGTGCCATCTAGTTAAGGTGCCGACAAACGCATCGTGCGCAGGCGCAGACGACGAGATGCCGTTCAGACGAGGCGCGCAATTAAACAAAACGCGATCCCCAGCCTCCGCCAGTATGGTGGCGCCATCTATTAAGATGCCTGCAAACGCAGCATGCCCGACATGTAAGTTGCGGCTGCAAGGCTTGATCGGGCTCAGCAGAGTTCTGTGCAGAGAGCATTACAAGCCGCAGCTCGCCGTCGACTCCGGGCGGATTGTTCCGATCGTTCTCGTCAAAACGAGGCGAATACACTGCCGCGAAGACCCTGTTGTGCGTGGTGCCAAATTGGAGCTACTCTGGAGCCACTTCACCAGCTTACGCTGTGACTGTGCTGCGTGTGTCGCGCAGGTCTGTGACTTTTTTTACCGCGATGGCCCACCGCAGGTGTGGTTCGAGACGCACGAGGCGTACATTACAAGCTGGTGCTCTTTCAAAGAGAAGATCCGCGACCTTTTCGGTGACAGCACTGGTCGGCAGCTTGCTGCACGGAATGAACTTGCGACTTGTGCACAGACATCCTCCGAGTCATACGTCTCCTTCATTCAGGACGTTATCGCTCTTTGCCGCCGGGTTCACGAACACATGTCTGAGTCCGAGAGGGTTTCTCAAGTTCTGAAAGCTATCGCCGACGATGCTTTTAACCTGCTTGTGTATACAAACGTTGATACCGTCGAGACAAAGAGTGCCGGCGATTTCAACACGCCAAGAGCCGCCATATAACACAGAGATTCATCCGGTTGGCCAATACGGCTGCAACTTCACCATGTTATGCCGTTCGCCAGCCGCCCAGCTATGACCACGTTACGCCGCATTGTTCGTCGCGAGATTGAAGCTGCCTGTCCTGCATCAATTCAACCCCACGTGTTTAAAACCCACGCCAGTGACCCATCGCAGCCATCGCTGGCCCTCATTCAAGCTGTAGTCAGGCAAGAGTTTTCCAGCCTCGGCCTTGCATCAGCGTGCCCACTGACTCGTCCTAACGCTCGGCCTTCTTCCTCTGGACCCGCTCGACGATCCTACACCTCTCCCGTCTCCTTCCGCAATCCTACGGAATGGAGAACGCCCGACGATCAGCCAATCTGCTTCTCCTATCAGGCGGGGCACATTGCTCGTTATTGACGTCACCGTTGGACCTACGCATCTCGCCAGACATCCATGCACCCTACTCCTTCTAGACGTTCAGCCACTGGTTTCCCTACTTACTGCTCGTCGTCCTCCCACAAGCCTCTTTCTTCCCTCTGACGCCACTGCTCCTTTTCGCCGCTTCTCCCGCTCCCCGTCACCGCAACGCCGCCAATCCCGCTCTCCATAGCCTCACCGCTTTTCCTCGCCGTCCTTCTCTGGACGCTCGCCGCCGGAAAACTAGATAGTGCACCTTTTGGATGTGAAGCTGCAATGGCGTCATCCCCTGCAAATTCTCTACTGACCTTCCCCACTCACCAACATTGTCGACTGAAAGTCGACAATGTTCCTGTGACCGCCCTCATCGACACTGGCACACACTTGTCTATCATGAGCGCCTCTTTACGCCACCGCCTGCAGAAGACTACGAAGCCGTCTACGATACAGACAATCCGTGTTGCCGATGGTGATGCTGTAGAAGTGATCTGAATGTGCACCGCCCGTGTCAGCATTGCCTGTCGTCAAACTGTTGTCTTTTTTGCCGTCCTTGCTCACTGCCCCCATGACCTTATCCTTGGCCTTGACTTTCTTTCGGCAAACTGAGCCTTAATTTATTGTTCTTCTGAAACACTGTGTCTCGATCTTCCTCTCTTATCAGATGCCTGTGAAACGCCCGTCAGCCGCTTAAGCCCCACCGCATTTGTTCGCCTACCGCCCCGAACCGTAACGTACGTGTGTTTGTCATCGACCCCTCCCGTTCCTGACGGTAACTATATCGTCATTCCGATTACTGACGTACGCCTGACGCGCAATGTTAGTGTGCCACATAACATCGCCACATTAGATGATAACTGTGTTTCCTCCCGCTACTAAACTTTGGTCTGACGCCCCAAGTATTGCCCCACAAGATGTCGCTTGCCCACCTCACAGCTATAACAGACCATGACCTGAAGGTTGTCGTCATAACTGCTCCTGAAGAAGCTGAAGTTTCCTGGTCAGCAAGTTCTGCCGACATCATTTTTCGCAGCATGATTGGTTCAGATCTTTCGCATGACCAGACCGACGCTCTCTGCCGGGTTTTGGCCTCATAAAGCGACAGTTTTGCATCCGTAATCGACCCCAGGGCCAGACTATATAGGATTGTCACCCACCGAGTCAACATTGGGGACTCTTTGCCCATCCACCGTCGACCTTACCATGTGTCCGCATCAGAGCGCGAAGTGATTGAAAACGAAGTGGCCAAAATGCTTGCGAAGGACATCATCGAACCATCATCTAGTTCATGGGCCTCCCCCGTCGTATTAGTAAAGAAGAAAGACGGCCTCCAGGCGTTTCTTCATTGAATATTGGTACCTCAACAAAATCACCAAGAAAGACGTGTACCCTCTTCCACGTATTGACGATGCCCTCGACTGCCTCCATAGTGCCACCTTCTTTTCATCCCTGGCTACTGGCAAATCGCTGTAGACGACCTGGATCGCGAGAAGACCACCTTCGTGACCCCTGACGGCCTTTACCAATTTAAGGTCATGCCTTTCGGTCTCTGAAACGCACCAGCCACCTTTGAGAGAATGACGGATACAATAATTCAAGGATTTTAATGGTCGACGTGTTTATGTTACCTGGATGACATGATAATTTTCCCCCCACTTTCGCAGCACACCTTGAGCGGCTTTAGACCATTGTAGCAATTTTCCGACGAGATGGCCTCCAGCTAAAATCTTCGAAGTGCCACTTCGCTCTTCATCAAATTACTGTGCTGGGCCACCTGGTTGATGCTTCCGCGGTGTCCGACCAGACCGAGCGAAGGTACGCGCTGTCACGAACTTCCCCGTTCCCCGTTCTGCACATGATGTTCGTAGTTTCGTGGGGCTGTGCTCCTACTTTCGCCGTTTCGTGAAAAACTTTGCGGCATTCGCACGTCCACTCACTGACCTTCTGAAGCAAGACGTCCGATTTTGTTGGGGTCCTCTACAAGCTTACGCCTTCTCTGAGCTCATCGCCGCCCTAACAACTGCACCTATTTTTGTCCATTTTGACCCAGCTGCTCCCACAGAAGTGCGCACAGACACTAGTTGTCACGGCATCGGTGCAGTATTGGCCCAAAGCCAACGCGCCATTGATCGTGTTATTGCGTACGCAAGTCGTATCCTTTCGAAATCTGAACGCAATTACTCTATTACCGAACGGGAATATTTTCCTCTTGTCTGGGCGGCTTCGAAATTCCGTCCTTACTTGTATGGGCGCCTTTTCCGTGTTGTCACTGATCATCACGCTCACTGTTGGTTTCTTCGCTCAAGGACCCTACTGGACGACTTGGTCGTTGGGCGCTGCGCCTTCAGGAGTACTCTAACTCAGTTACCTACCAATCTGGCCGCCTCTATCTTGACGCGGACTGCTTGTCCCGCTACCCTGTTGACCAACCAGACGGATCGGACATCGAACCTAGCCCCTGCGTTAAGTCTGTGCCTGGGTTTCACGAAGCATCACGACGAATAACGTCGTGATGCTTGTTTGCGATCGCTCATTGACCGGCTGGAATCCGCTCCTAACGACGCCTCACTGCGCATGTACGTCCTCGTGAATGGGGCACTTTACTGTCGTAACGTCCAGTCCGATTGCCTTGAGCTGCTTCTCGTTGTGCCTAAACATCTGCGTTCAACGGTCCTGCATGAGCTTCACCACGAACCAACTGCTGTTCACCTTGGCGTACCTCGCACGTACGACCGTGTCCGGCGCCGCTTCTTTTGGCGTGGTCTCGCCCGTTACGTGACCTCCTGCGATAAATGCCAACGTCGCAAACGTCCGGCCGCATCCCCTGCTTGACTGCTTCAGCCGCTCTCCACCCCAACTGAACCATTCTTCCGGGTTGGTTAAGGCCCTCTCGGTCATTTTCCTGAGTCAAGATCCGGCAACATGTGGGTCGCCGTTGCTATCGATTATGCGACCAGGTATGTAATCGCTCGAGCGCTCCCCACCCGCACTGCTACTGACGTTGCCGATTTTTTGCTCCACGATGTTATTCTACACCATGGCGCTTCTCGCCAATTGCTCACATATCGAGGTCGCGCATTTTTTCCCGAGTAATCGACGATCTTTTGCGCTCCTCCTCAACGCAGTCACAAATTGACCACTGCCTACCATCCCCCAACAAATGGCCTCACCGAGTGCCTAAATCTCACCTACACGGACACGCTGTCAATACATGTATGTTTTATCTCACCACCGTGACTGGGACTTGGCGCTACGTTACGTGACTTTCGCCTACAATTCATCGCGTCACGATACCGCGCGTAGTCACCCTTTTATATGCTCTTTGGCCGTGAACCGACGTTACAAATGGACACCCTACTTCCAGCTGCTGCCGCGCCGCTTAGCGAATATGTACGGGATGCCATCGCTCGTGCCGATCAAGCGCGTCAGATCGCCCGCTCTATGATGTCGGCCTCGCAAGCGACTCAGAAGCGCCTCTATGACTGCCAGCGTCTCGACGTTCGCTTCTCGCCCGGTGCCTTAGTTCTCCTGTGATGTCCATTCCGTCGTGTTGCCTTGCCCGAGATGTTTTTATCTCGGTACACGGGTCCTTACCGAATCGTCCGCCAAGGCACAGACGTCACCTACGAGATAGTTCCCGTCTCTCCAACTTTGCCACCTGCCATCGCATCCAGTGACATAGTTCACGTCAGAAGACTGAAAGCACAGCGCCCTCCTTCTGATGACAATGTTTTAAGTGCACCGAGATGGCGCTTCTACCGCCGGCGATAATGATACGAAGTTACCACAAGAGAGAGAGACATTCTGCCTGGGGAAGACGACAAAGAAGATGGTTCTGTCTCGTCCTGCTGGCTGTCCACCATCTTGGCTGCTGTGCCTCTCATGCAATGTAAATGCAGGTAAATAGCCCCGCCTTGTGTCGTTTCCCAGGTAGCACACAGTCTTCAAAACGTCGTATTAATGGATTCAACGTCTAAAACAGATTTTTGACCAAAATCGACGCTTTAAAAACGTCGCAGGCACGACAGCTTAAAAACGAGGGGTGAATACGTTTTGAAAACGTCTTCGTAAGACTAGCCGTACCTAGCATACCGGGTACCGAGATTTGCACTTGCAAAAAAAAAAAAAAAAAAATCTCGGAGGCAACTAACACCCGATAAACACGAACCAACCTTACGCAAGGTGGCGATACCGTCGTCGAATCGGTCACATGACCACGGTGCACATGTCCAAGCTTTTGGCCGCGGCTGCCGGCTCCCGCGTGAAACCGACCTGTGCGTAGTTCCGTAATTGCGCTTTGTTTGGGCTGTCGTGTGTTTCTGCCTGTTTTCGGTTGTGCTGTCCGTTGTCATTGTGATGAGTGAAAGAAAACGATGACGACGAAGTGCGCGCGGGTTCTTTCGCGATTCGACCATGCATGGGAGTGATCTCGCCAAATAAGCGATTGCCCAGTGGTATTGGGCCACGTATGGCGAGCACGTGGCGAAATGCTTCGTGGCGAGACACGCGGCTAGTCAGCGGGAGACGGAAGACAGCACGCCAACGTGTCGGACGCCGACAATCAAGGCTCCAAGGAACGCGGCCGTCCATGGAGCTGCCGCCCGACCGTTGCCCTTCGCCAAGGCGTTCGCCAGCGCACTGCAGCTCGGAGCATGGCTCGGTCTGCTGTGCTACCACTTGCCGCGAGCATTGCGGATCGCGGGCAAGGAGTCTCCTTGGTCAGCTGTTCGGCGGAGCACCGTTCGTGGCCTAGCTAATGGCCGCATATGCGCCGAGCACTGCGGCTCGCGCGCAAGCTGTCCGCTGGGCAGGCTGACCATTCCTGCAACGTGCACTGCCGTTCGGATCCAGGCTGACCGATGAGCGCCAGTGAGCGGTCGTCTCCAGTTTTGTCGTCTCCGGTTCGGTCCTGTTCGGTAGCTCCGCATCGTCTCCAACATCGTGGCGTGTCCGACGTCGTCACGTCATCGCCCCTCATTTCGGCAAGCCCTCGTCTCATGTACACCGTACCGTGAGCTCTCTTGACTGTTTCTTTCTCGGACTCCTATGAACCCTAGCTGCTCTAGCCTTGCATGTATGTTGTGTCATGTGGCATAAGGTTCGGTGTGGTTGTAGTTTGATTTTATAGTTTTCGTAAATGTAGTTTGGCTTTAGTTTTCATAAAGGTAGCTTGGATATTCCCATCACGAGTTCGACTGCTTTTCTTGCGTTCTTTTCCTCATCGCGCGGCACGACGAACAAGTGTGAGAATGTCCTCGTGATTTTCTTTACAGTCATGCAAATATTGCAGTGTTGTGCTGTCTTATTCGACACTGCGTGTGCAGTGATTTGTTTGTATGGTTTTAATTTGTTGAGCAGCTTAGTTTTGCATTAACGAGCACCGAGTGGGGGGCACTAATTTGCTCTTCAATCTGATTCTCATGTCGCTATGTGAGGAGCCTTTTCAGTGATGTTGTACTTAAAGCGTTAAGCTCAGTATGAGGAAGAAGGTGAGAAGAAATGTTACTTTTGTGTGCCTGGCGTCGGGATCCACCGTCAGGAGTGAAACTATCAAGTTTGACAGGATGCGAAGAAAGGCGGGAATTGCTGTCTCTGCGCATTTTGTCTATATCCTCTAGACAGCTGTGATCGCGGTATTTCAGTTTCCCGTTTCGCAAGAATGTTGCAGACAAGAGAACTGACATACAGGCTTTTTGTTAATGATTCATTACGGGTACTGTAGCGCAAGACATGAGGTCAAGTGCCCGTCCTATTCCCTTGCCTTGTGCTACAGCGCAGTCACCGTTCTGTTATCGCTTGCGATTCAGGTTCTCTCGATTATGTTTTGGCCCGTTTTATTATACGTTATTGGTATTTCATCTTCTTTAGAGTAACTTTGTTTCCAATGTGAGACGGGCAAATTGGATTTTCTTTGGCCCCTCGGCATGGTTGCGATATATTGCGCTGCTTATTGTAGCTTTGTTCTTATAGTTTTTCTAGTTCGCGAATGGATACCCCATATGCGCTGCGTAACTCGCTAGTGGCATACTGCATATGTGAATCGTGAATCCCCTTGGCGTAAAATATCCTGTTACTGCAGGTAGTCACGATTATTTGCAGTTTGTGACTGGTGTTGGACTCTACGCTGCGCGGCCTTCGTGGCATTTAGTCGGCCGTCTGCCTAGTTCGTGCGTGTGCCAGTGTACGCACGGTGCTTGAAAAGTGCTCGCACGGTTTAGTCGATTTGCGCGCTCTTCGTGCACTTCGCGCAACAGGGCATGCCTCGGTTCTTGGTCCTTGTGCAACAAACTTTCCTAGCGTACATCAGACAGAGCATAGGAGCCTTTATTTAGGCATGTCAGCGCACTAAGTAAGTTGAAGGGTAAAAGTACATAGCATTTGCTGCTTAGAGTCCATGTGATGGGTTATTTACACAGCTATTTTAACCATGGCAGTGCGGAATGGATTCGTGCATAATTTGTTGCATAAATTGGTCCCTGCGGGGAGGTCTAAGTACAGAATACGATTACAGGGCAACAGTGTACCAATAACCGCAGAAGTATCGGACGAATGCATGGTAACTGAATGTCGTGTCTTGAATGGTAGTGAGCAATTGACAGGGGACCTATAACGTGGTGATGCTTTAAGCCCATAGCGGCTTTAATTATTCTTGCTCCCTTGCAATGTGCCAACTGATCGTTCTCATTCAGTCCACTGGCATCAACACAGCGGCCACTGGTGAAAGTGCGGGGGCACACATGAACATACATTGGGACATCTTCCCTCATCTGCTTTAAAGGGCGTTCTCCAAATCGCTTAAGAAATGCAAGTAATCACACTGCTAGCACAGGAACGGCGAGTGAACGCAATTTCATATGGTATTACATAAGCTGTCGCTAATTTCACTTGAAGTGCTTGGCACATTTATTGTAGAATCTACATATGTGATTTCATTGAGCAGCCTCTTCAGAGCAATTCCGGCAATAATTTTTATAGTTCCCCTCATTAGGTTTGTTTTTGTGATCCGGATACAGTGTTGTAGTTGCATATTTTGTGTACATATCACTTTCATAAGTCATAATAAAATTTAATATGTCTTTAACATTGTAGCTTACTTGTGCTGTTATTTGTTTCATTACAAGCTGCAAAAATTTGAAAGAATGCGTAGACCTCCCCACTTATCTAGCAAGCACACCTAGAGGGAAGTCTTCAGTGCTACACCTCAGTGCTACCTCTGATGCTACCAAGTGAAGAGCAAATGCATATACAGGGTGTCCCAGCTAACTTTAGCCAGAGTTTTAAAATATGTCGTTGCATTATAACGCGACCAAACCCATGTTGCTTACTATAGTATACGGCAGTAAGTCACTATTTTTTGTATTCTGCCTAATTGCATAATTAGTTAAGATTATTTTATTTTTATTTCTTTTATTTAGAAATACTGCCAATCCCAAAAGGGATTGGCAGCTTGACAGGGATTGGCAGGGATTGGCAGCAGATGAAACAACTTCTGAAGCAACGAAGTTAGGAAAGAAGAGTGGTTTGCAAAACGTCCGATTAAACAGTTTCTAACTTTCTATTAAGTATTAGTATTTTCCCGCTTACTACAGATGCCCTCAAAATACAAAAAAATACCATGTGACATGCGTGATTGCAGTGCCCCCAAACGTTCCGCGTACAAACGAACATAGCATTTAGCAGGGTGTTGCCGCTTAAAAGGCGACAGGGCACCGACGCAGGCGTTGGCTGCGCGATTTACACCAGCAACCGTTATTGCTTGCGCTGCGATAACGCTTGCCCTGTCGCGTATTAAGCAGCAGCACACCCTGCTAAATGTTATGTTCCTTTGTACGCGGAACGTTTGGTAGCACTGCAATCACGGCGCGCAAGCGAGCATGTCACGTGGTATTTTTTTATTTATTTCGCAGGCATCTGTAGTAAGAAGAAAAAAAATAATACTTAATAAATAGAAAATTAGAAACTGTTTAATCAGGACGGTGTGTAGACCGCTCTACAACTTATTAATTTGAATTTTGTTTGCCTTCGTTGCTTGAGAAGTTGATTATTTAATATCAGGTAATTATGCAATTGATCCGAATACAAAAGATAGTGTGATTTACTGCAAACAATGGTCCGCAACATGCATTTGGTCGCGTCGTCTTAGTAGGCAGCGGCATAGCTTTAACTCTGCCTAAAGTTATCTGGGACACCCTGTATATGCTAGCGATAGTATGTGGGCAAGTCTTTCTGCTGAAGCCACCTGCATTTGCATTCAAAACATTTCAACTACCAGCGTAGTGCAGGATACGTGTCCACTTCGACAAAATGGAGCACCAGTGCAAATATCTGGGCGTATACTTGTCCAGGGCAGCAAGTGTGTCTAGATTGAAAACATTTCAAGTACCAGCATGTACGACAGTTCCACTGCAAGAGGGACTGAATAATGTTAAGTGGTGCGTTCCCAAGCTGTTAATCAATGGAATTCTGCCTGGACTGTATGCCAAATACTTTTGGTTGTGAAAGTTGGGATTCTATCAGCCATCGTCATCTTCCTCGGCCGCCTTTTATATATGGCGCGCTCCGGCGCGTGTGTCTCGTGCCTCGTGCTGCGTACTGCGAGGTTATAAAAAAGGGAGGTAAATACAAGCTTCTTCTGCTCCTGCCATCGGTCCGAACGGTTCTGAGATCTTCCGTTCGCTAACACACATTGTTGTAGTGGACCTAACCTGGGTAGCTATAACGTGGTGACCCGGACGTGATCGTACGGCGAGCACCACGTCATGGACGATGCCACCAACGATGCCACCGGCCGTTCTGAAGCCATGCAACGAGAGACCAACGACCAGCGCAGAGGGCCTCGCCACGTTGGAGATTCACCTGCCGTCCTTTTGGCCACAAAATCCTGCAACCTGATTTACTCAGGGAAGAAGAAGAAGAAGAAGAAGAAGAAACGAGAACGCGTGTCAATATCTGCTTCTCCTGCTTATCTACATGGTTACGGTCGAAATAGTTCTTTAATATTGAAGATTTCGGCACGAATCGACGCCTAAAGTCACAAGGATTACGCCAATACCAAGTTTTCAACGGTGGGGGGACATTTTCCTCATCTTTGGAGGACGTTTCTGTGCGACCACCGGCAGAGGCTCGGCGGGCGATCTCTGCGCGGTGACGCTCACTCAACCCACGATGTATCATCATCATCATCATCATCAGCCTATATTTTATGTCCACTGCAGGACGAAGGCCTCTCCCTGCGATCTCCAATTACCCCTGTCTTGCGCTAGCGTACTCTAACTTGCGCCTGCGAATTTCCTAACTTCATCATCCCACCTGGTTTTCTGCCGTCCTCGACTGCGCTTCCCTTCTCTTGGTATGCATTCTGTAACCCTAATGGTCCACCGGTTATCCATCCTACGCATTACATGGCCTGCCCAGCTCCATTTCTTCCGCTTAATGTCAACTAGAACATCGGCTATCCCAGTTTGTTCTCTGATCCACACCGCTCTCTTCCTGTCTCTTAACGTTACTCCTAAGATTTTTCGTTCCATCGCTCTTTGTGCGGTCCTTAACTTGTTCTCGAGCTTCTTTGTTAACCTCCAAGTTCAAGCCACGATGTATACGGCTATGCAAATAACCGTTGAGGGTGAGGATATCTCTCCCGACGAAGTCAGTGAAAGTGCTGGGTGGACCCCGGCATTATACAAGCGGAAATCCATCAGCAAGAATCCGATCGAGCAAGGCGGCCGAGCCCCCGACACGCCACGTGGCGGGAACAAAAGCCCGGCTCCGGCGAATGTTAAGAAACGGCTCACCACTGCTTCCAGACTGCCTCCATTACCGAAAGAGCACGTTCGAGTCATAATCCGCCCCGTGGAGGACTGGACTTCAGGAAGATGGGCCACCTCAGAGTTGCCCAGGCCCTCACTACCGCCGCTAGGCTTACGGAGGTGGATACGGCAGAGGATATCATATGTACGAACATGGTGCAAATTATATTGGTGGCAAGCACACCATCAAAGCGCAACGCCATGGCCTACGCCGATGTGAAAGCGATACTTATTGGACAAGCAAGTTACGAAGTCAGTGCCTATTTCACTGCCCCAGAAAACTCGTGCAAGAGAGTTATTCGCGACATTGATGCTTGAACCTATGCTTATCCGAGAGCTTACCTTAGAAGTTAAAAGATTTAATGCTACTTTTTGATGTATACTATTGTCTATTCAGTTATTTTAGCACATCGAAGTTTATTGGTAATCCCTTATGACACAATATCGTGTGAAGGGTATCGTAATGTTAGTGTCACCGATTAAAATGAGCCTCCTGATCGTTCGACAGCCTACCGCTGCCACTAGAATGGGATATCATTGAAAACCAAGTAACACAGAGTTCGCTCATAGTGATACAGGGCAAAAAAAGAAGCTTTCTTCGATCGCCTCAGCTGTGCCTGGCCTCCCCTAATGACTGCTGGGAATTGCTTTGCAATCGATTCTTTAGCTGTTTATTCTCTTTGAATGTGTCTTCTTTGAGATCACTATTTGTAGAGGTCTGTATCCCGGGCTCTTTCTCGGGTCCGTGTCTCGTGCTTAGTACAATAACCTTAATGGGTGCTGTTGAGAGCACAGAGGGGGTTAGGGCGTTTGCTTTCATAGAGTTTGGTCTGGCATTGTGGAGAGCATTGGGAGGGTGCTCGCTTTCGCCGAAATGGTTGGCGTTGATTTTCGGTCATCCCGTAAGCTTTCTCAGATCCAAGCAAAGGAAAGACCAGCGGAGGAAATAGCGGCAAAGCATTTCCCTTAACCCCCTCAAGGACGTCACTCAATCACCACATCGCATGCGTCGAGCCGCGTCGAACAGCTCGACTTCTCGATGTATTATCTGGCGGCGGGGGTACTGTTGTGTGCCAGCCCTATCATCGAGGCGACAGGAACTCCGATTTATCTGCGTCGAATGGATTCGTCGCGGGTAATTGCAAGCAGCACCGGCCATCATCGCCACCCGTCCCTGTGAGTCCTGTCGACGAGTCGCCAAGGGGACGTGACGACACAATACGACGTGGGCGGGGTCAGCAACCACCCCGTCTGGGTCCTGTCGACGTGTAGTCGCCGCCAAGAGGATTTAAGGAAGAACCGGCTCATTGTTAAGCGAGAGAGTCGCCACCAGCCGCCCAGTCGGTCTGATGCGCTCTTACAGCTACATGTAAGCTATTGCACACTATCTGTAAATATTGTATAAAGCTTTTCGTTTCTTCTTCGTCTGCTGAAAGAGTCCGTCTATCATCCTCCACCCCGAAATCACAACAAGACGAATTTGATGTAGCGTGTAGCGTCTTCGAGCGCCTCTGGGTACGATCCAATGCTGTCAGGGTGTCGATGACTGCGAATGGCGCGGTCCTCGATTGAGGGTTTCCCTGGGAGGACGCGAGTTCGTTCGGGCTTTGCGCCATGAGCACGGCAGAAATGCTTCACTTTTAGTTAGATAATCAGCAAGGATTGTTTTGGCGTTATGTGTTCTTTCGTTTCACCCCTCTCACATTTTAGGCAGTTGTCACCTCCGCTCTTCAAAGCAGTCACTTGCCGCGTCGAGGCCAAGGTAGCTTTTGGGATGTCTGCCTCTTAGGTATAAACTTAGGAGTTTCTTTTCCTGCGCTAACGCCTAAACAGAGTCAGTGTGCGGGGTCGGGTAAACAAATACTTCACCGAAATTACAGAACAAGCGAACCGTGGTGTTTTACTTGGACGTAGCCGCTTTTGTTTGATTCTAATAATTTAAATAATTAGGTGTATAATTAATAGCTTTATTTATTTATTCATTGTTGTCATGTTGGACATTATGGTTATAGCTCCCTTCGTCCTAGTCTACCTCTTGCCTGGTCCCTTTCCAACCCCCTAACTCAACCCAACCCTCACTGGCAACCACCGTTCACGTGTCAGAAAATGTATCCAGACAGTTATAGAGCGGTCAGCAGTAATTTTAAAATATGTTTAAAGAAAATCCAATTACTCCTGCTAGTGTTTTGATGGCTCAAGCTTGTGTACCGCATTTTGTATTTTCGTTTCAAAATTAAAAAAAAATTGATTATGGGGTTTTACGTGCCAAAACCAGTTCTGATTATGAGGCACGCCGTAGTGGGGGACTCCGGAAATTTGGACCACCTGGGGTTCTTTAACGTGCACCTAAATCTAAGTACACGGGAGTTTTCGCATTTCGCCCCCATCGAAATGCGGCCGCCGTGGCCGGGATTCGATCCCGCGACCTCGTCCTCAGCAGCCCAACACCATAGCCTATTTTCGTTTCGTGCTAATGTGTACGGTGTAAAGCGCCTACCGCGACGAAGCGACAGTTGATGTGTGCGTGTCAAAAAAGTGTTAACGAGGCTTACGGTGGCGTGTTCGAATGATGCGTGATCGCGGTGTCTGCGGCATTTTCCCCGGTAAAGGTGGTAGCGTGTAGGTGCCGCGTTTCTACCTATAACTGAAAGCTGCTTCGAGACCTCGAACTGTGAATACTGGCGCTAAGGTTTCTCGACTGACGAGTCTCAGTTCTCTACTTAACGGAAATACTTGGCATTCATTAGCACTTACATATGAGCCTATTCACATTTCAGGTACCTCTCAATTTACTGTGGCATGAACTCTGCATGCAATGTGAGCTTTGTTATATTGGTGTAATCTTTTTAGATGGTATTGATACTTGGCGAATGGTATTATCCTAGCGACAAATGCTTGGAATGTCGTGCTCATACCAGGCACAAAACGTAACTTCACTCTCACAACTTGGCCACTTCGTCCGGCTGAGCACGAGGTCTGGGATCGATTTCCGGCACCGGCGGTCCCATTCCAATGTAGGGAAAGCAAAAATGATGAGGGACGTTGTTTTCGGTGCACGTTAAGGAACCTAAGGCGGTCAAAGGAAATGCGGATCACTCCACTGTGACAGGTCGATTAATTCGAACTAGGTTTTCGGGACGCTAGTCATCGCAAAGAAAAAAAATTGCCACTAAACACACTACTTACCTTTCAAGGATTATAAAAAGAACGCGAAATGTATGAAAAATACGTACCAAGCGGTTTAGCTGAAAAGAAAAGAAAACCAAGTAAATAGCAAGCATTGCTATCGGTGTCGGACATCAGAAAACTTGCAATAGGCGCGAATGAAGAAATTGCCTACTAGTTATTTATTATTGCAAATTGGGTGTTTTATGCTAATTCAAAAGTGACATCAATTTAGATAATCAAAATATTGTTACGGCGCAACCAAAAGTGGCGCCAATTTCAGAAGACGACCATTTCACGTATCGAGGTGTAATCGGTCGGGACAGCCATTTGTTGTATATCGTTGCCTTCCTTGTAAATGGTCTAAATATCGTACATCTTTATATATGACTTCCGCAACCTAACAAATTGGTGGAGGTGCTGGGTACCCACGAGAGACAACAACGGAGCTCCGCAGTGGTCGTCAGCTTGGCCAGGACAACATGAGGGACGAAACAGGTCCCGAAATGACGTAGCCCACTTCAACGCCTACAACCCCCATTATTGTCCTGGCTCCGCCGCGAGATCCAGGAACGTTCTGCGGCACCGACCACCTCGACGTGGAAGACTGGATCACCACGTATGAGTGAGTAAGTGCCCACAAGAAATGGGATCCGACGATTATGCTGGATAACTTGGTGTTCTAGCAACAAGGCACGGCGAAGGTGCGGTATGATGACCACGAGGAAGGACTTAACTACTGGGACACGTGCGAGCAGAAGCTGAGGGACTTGTTCGGCCGTCCTGCAGGGCGGAAGAGCGCTGCAAAGAAAGAACTAGCGACCCGCGTCCAAACGCCCACAGAATCATGTCTCTTACATCCAGGTCGTGCTGGCTCTGTGCCACAAGGGCGACAGAGCTGGCAAAGCTTTCAACCTACTCATGTGCAAAAATTGTGAGACAGAACAGGACATCATAAAAGGGTGTCAATGCTGTGAGCAGGCCAAGAGCCGCCGCATTACAACGCCGTTCGCACGTCTGCCGAACACAGCTGCCACATCCTCTTCTGACGACAGGCTAGCAATGCTGCGACCATCATCATCAAACGACCTGACGCGAATAGTGCGGCGAGAACTTGTAGCCATGGCTCCTGCCGCCCCTTTTTTCCGCCCCAGTGAGCCGAACAACTTGCCTACAGTGCCATTTGTGCAGGCAATAATCCGCCAAGAACTCGCTAATCTTGGAGTTCATTCCATGTGCCCGTTGCCGCTTCACAGCCTTATAGTGCTCCTCGCCCATCCGATGATCAGCGGTATCCTGCACACTACCGAAATCCAGCCAAGTGGTGGACCGCAGACGATCGGCCAATCTACTTTGCCTGCCGGCGTATCGGTCACATTGGTCGCCATTGTAACAACCGTACAGTCTTCTCCCCTCAGCGACCGCCATTCACCGTACGCTTAGTGTCGCTACTGAACTTAACACAGATGGCACGGCCATGGCATTGGGACTGTACTGGTTCACTTGCAGCATAACGAAGAGCGCGTAATTGCATACGCCAGTCGTCTCCTATCACCCGCCGATATAATTTTTTCGATTACTGAACGGGAGGGCCTTGTGTTAGTTTGGGCAGTAGCTAAATTCCGCCCTTATTTGTACGGCCGCACATTGGCGTGGTTACCGATCACCATACTTTGTGCTGACTGTCGTCACTTAAAGGGGCCCTCAACCACCCCTCGCGCTTGGTCAAATAACATAGTCCGCGGGTAGCATGCACTGCCAGGAACATCTCAGCAAAGTTTTGCTGTCATCCGCTTTGGACTGCGGATCCTGCATTATGGTTCATTTAGGTAGAATGACAATTCGCTGCACGGCGCATCACAGCAGATTCCACAAAATACCATTATGTGGTGAGCAGTCTGCCCCCATCAACCGCTAGCGAAATTCGAGACCTGTTGCTTTCCCCACCAGCAGACAACGTTTACGAGACGTTGAAGGCAACACTCATTGGTAGGATAACGCCCTCCGAATGCCAACGGCTACAACAGCTTCTTCATGAAGCCAACCTCGGCGACAGAACGCCAAGCCAGCTGCTGCGTCATATGCAGCAATTATTGGGCAGCAAAGTGGACGGTCTTGACAGCCTGCTGCACCGAGAAATATTTCTCCAGAAAATCCCCCCGAACGTCAGAATGGTCATGACTGCCTCAAATGAGAACGATCTATCCAAACTGGCCGAGTTAGCCGACAAGCTCATGGCGGTAGCTCCCACATCTGTCGCGGCCATCACAAGCGAACCGTCTCCACATGAGCAGCTCCAAGAGATGAAGAACAAAATCTCGCGTCTCGTGGATTCGGTGGCCGCCCTTCATACCGCGTCACGGTCAACCAGTCAGAGTGCTCCGCAGTCGCCTATGAAACGCCAAAAACTATGTTAGTACCATCGCAAGTTCTGCAATGCTGCACGCAAATTCGTACCACCCTGCGAGCTCTCGGGAAACGCCCCGGGCAGGCGCTGAGGGCGTTTAGCGTTTCTGCCATGCACGAACGTCGCTCATCAGTCTTTTTCCTAACCGACCGCAACAGCGGCTTCCGCTTCCTCGTCGACACAGGCGCCGAAGTGAGCGTACTTCCAGCATCGCCCGCGGACCCTAAGCGCCCGAACACCTCGCCTATGCAAGCAGTCAACACAGCGATCGCCACGTACGGAAGCCGCTCCCTAACCGTCAGTCTGGGCCTGCAGAGAACGCTGCGATGGATCTTCATAGTAGCTGACGTGAAATTCGCCATCCTCGGGGTGGATTTTCTGCGCCACTTCGGACTGTTAGTCGACGTGCGTAACCGGAGGCTACAGGACCCTGTGTCAGAAAGCGATGTAAAAGGTAAGCCTTCAAGACATACGCCGCTTAGCCCTACGCTGATCAAGCCAGCAGACCCTCTTCGTTTCACTTCCATACTGAGCGAATTTTCTGACCTGACACACCATTGTCAAGTGGGATCCCCAGTAAAACACGACGTGTTTCACCACATCACCACAACTGGACCACCGGTTCATGCTCGACCACGTCGATTTTCGCCTGAAAAACTGGTAGTGGCACGACAGGTATTCGACCATATGTTGGAGTTGGGCATCATCCAACCTTCTTCCAGCCCTTGGGCATCTCCCCTTCACATGGTTCCTAAGCGATCATCGGGTGACTGGCGTCCTTGCGGGGACTATCGAGCGCTGAACAGTGTCACAACGCACGACAGGTACCCCGTGCCACATATTCACGACATACGGGCAGGTCTGCATGGGGCCAAATTTTTTTTTCGAAAATTGATCTCGTGCGCGCATACCACCAGATACCTGTGTCACCGGAAGACGTCCCCAATACTGCTATCAGTACACCCTTTGGTCTATTTGAATTCCTGCGCATGCCATTCGGCCTTCGCAACGCGGGTCAAACGTTCCAAAGGTTTATCGACACTGTTCTACGGGGTCTCATTTTTTGTCACGCCTACCTGGACGACTTGGTTATCGTGAGCACCACCCCAGAAGAACATGAAGCACACCTGCGGATTGTTTTTCGGCGCCTATCTGAGCACGGCGTTATCGTCAACGCGGCCAAGAGTGAACTCGGCGTGCCTGAGTAATCATTTCTGGGCCACATCATTTCAAACTCGGGAGTACGGCTACACCAATCTAATGTGCAGGCCATACACGAAGCGCCCACTACGCGAATTTCTCGAATTGCAAAACTTCGACCACCGCTTCGTACCCAAATGCGCACATATCATACAACCACTTCATGTACTGCTGAAGGCAACGCAAGGATCTTCTAATGACCTGCCTTGGTGCGAAGAAGCGAAAAGGGCTTTCAACCAAAGCAAGCTGGCCTTGGAAAACGCGGCTCTCCTGGCCGCGTTTTCGACGGCCAGGAATTCCCCAGTGTCCAATGGTCGGCGCCTCAGACATAGCCATCGGCGCCGTGTTGCAACAGCTGAGCGACGGCACATGGCACCCAACTGCATTCTTCTCGAAGAAGCTGACGCCTACTGAGCGCCGCTACGGCACCTTCGGGCACGAACTGCTAGCCGTGTACTGAAGTATACGCAACTTCCCGCATTTCTTGGAAAGCGTCGAGTTCTTCATTTTAACCGACCATAAGCCGCTGACCTATGCTCTTCGCTCTATGCGTTCGGACGGTGGCACGCACACGGCCCGTGAACTTCGGCAACGGGCATACATCTCCTTGTTCACGACAGACATCGGCCACGTAAAAGGGAGCGACAACGTCGTTGCCGACGCCCTGTCGCGGAGTGCTATAAACGTCGTCAACGGTCCAGAAGGAGTTAACTTCGACGTGCTGGCGGCAGCCCAAAGAGAAGACGAAGAGCTAAAAAGCCTCCTAACAACAAAAATGGCCCTCAAGCTACAATGGATGCAGATTCCGGGATCAGGCGACCAGATTTGCTGTGACACCTCCACGGGCAACCCACGTCCTTTCGTGCCTGCCAATCAACGTCGCCGCATTTTTCTTTCTGTTCACAAGCTATCGCATCCTGGAATCAAAGCTACGCAAACGTTGCTCACAGCAAGGTTCATCTGGCCAGGTGTCAACCGAGACGTGCGTTGCTGGGCAAGAGAATGCATACTATGTCAGCGTTACAAAATTCATCGACGTACTGTGACCCCGTTGGCAAAGTTCGCGCCTCCAGACGCGCGTTTCGACCACGTACACCTCGACCATTGTCGGACCTCAAACGCCTTACCAAGAGCATGCCTATTTACTGACGTGCATTGACAGATTAACGCGCTGGGCGGAGGCCATACCTAGGGGGGATATCACTGCTGACACGGTTGCCCACACCGTTTTTGCACCACTGGGTTGCTCGTTTCCGTGCACCATTCACAATAACAACGGACCGTGGAAGGCAGTTCGAATCATCACTTTTCGCCAGCATTACACATTTCATTGGTGCTTGTCGCATCAAAACAACCGCCTACCACCCGATTAGCAACGGCATGGTGGAGCGTTTCCACCGCCAGCTCAAGTCTGCGCTCGCCGCAACAGAAGAGCGCAACTGGATGGAGGCACTGCCACTCATTCTCTTGGAATTCGGACAGCTGTCAAGACAGACAGCGGCTGCAGCGCGGCCGAACTGGTCTACGGAACGACACTACACCTTCCAGGAGAATTCTTCATGGGCAGTCCGCAAGACGGCTGCACAGCTACCGCAGCCTACGCACTTAGGCTACGAGAAATAATGGAAAGCCTTCGCACTACGCCACCGCGACGGGCAGCGCCACGCGCGGTGTACGTACCATCAGAACTCGCTTCGTGCACACACGTGTTTGTGCGCCATGACGCAGTTCATCGGCCACTCCAACCACCGTATAACGGGCCATTCCGAGTGCTTCATCGAGGTAACAAACAGTTCACTATCGACGTGCGCGGTCGTCACGAAGTGGTATCACTCGATCGGCTGAAGTGAGCGTACATTGAAGATGCAGACACAGTTTCACATAAAACGTCATCTGTGACACCACCCTCCAACGCTCTACTCGTTCAAACACGCGAAGTCGCAAGTATACGCAGTGGACGAGCCTCCAGGGCGCTCCGTCGTATGGACTTGTGAACAATTTAAGTCGTCCTTTGAACGTTCGCAACTCACTAGGAGGGGAAGTGATGTGGCGGCCTCACGGTCGTACAGCGGCATCCAGACAACCGGAAAATTTGACTCGGTGAAATCTTATCGCGTTGTGTGCGAGAAAGGGAATTGGTGCGAGGGTGCGCAACCGAGTCGTAGAGGCTGTATGATTACAAAATAAAGTTGGTTGTTGCTTGTTCTTCAGGGACGCACTACTCGCTTCTATCTGCTGATTTCCAGCCACGCTCGCGTCCAACACAACACGTACAAAGACTAACGTGGTGTGTCAATTTTTAGCGTTGCAATGGCATACTAAGATATTTCCCCATGGTGAAGAGTGAAGTCGAAGCGATCGCAGTTATTCTTTATTGACCTTTCTATATTTTTTTCATCCCATCAAATCTGATCCAGAACAGAAATGTTGCAATTGTATTGTGTCACCTGTGGCTTGGTAAGTCATAAGCGTGGCACCTCCTTGCAAAAAAATACAATGCGTTCCTGCACCGCAGAGTGGCTTTCCGGGCACAAAGACGAATATGCTAACCAGCTTCTTTTTTTGAGTGTCCACTGAATGACACAAGCAATTAAGGAGAACACTGATTACAGAAAATGGTGTTTTATTTCAACGTCGATCACTCCACTTGAAAAAAAAAATATGTGGGCCATTACAAACCACGGCACTGCAGAGAAAAGCGCTTGTCGCTTTAAAAATGTGCGCATTGCGCAACATCTCAGGCCCGTGTTAAATCTTCCGCGTCCGATGTACACACGGATTTATCAGTGATACCGTTCATATGTGCTCTGAATGATTAGGTTCATGCAAGTACTTATAGGCGCATTATAGAGTGCGTTCTTGTTGTAATTTAAACGCTTAAAAACTTAAAATTTACTGGAATTATGTTATTACAGACTCATCATTTGCCCAGGCGGACATAGTTTACAAGAAAAGCCAAGGCAATACATTAACTAACTAACCTAAACATTTTAAACTTTTTTGCTTGCAAACTTTAGGCACACCGTTAAATGAGAAAGTTAGGAGGAATTGACATTAAGGTGAAGTTACGTGTTTCTTCATTTCATAACAGCCATGTACACCTAAATCATGATCATCAACCTATTTTGATGTCTATTGTAGGATAAAGGCTTCTCCCAGCGATGTCCAAGCCATTGTCTTGCGCTAGTTAATTCCAACTTGCGCCTGCAAATTTCATAATTTCATCCCCTCACCTAACTTTCTGCCGTCCTCGACAGTGCTTCCCAATTCTTGGATGCCATTCTGTACCTCTAGTGGTCCACCGGTTATCTACCCTATGCATCACATGGCCTGCACAACTCCATTTTTATCTTCTAACGTCAACTAGAATATCGGTTATCCCCGTTTGCTCTCAGATCCACACAGCTCTCTACATGTCCCTTAACGTTACGTCTAACATTTTTCGTTCCATCGCCTTCTGCGTGGTCCTTAACTTGTTCTCGAGCTTCTTTGTCCACCTCCATGTTTACTGTACTTAATGCGATTACTGTGTTTACTGCGTTTAATGCGATTACTGTACATTTTTTTCAATGACCGTGGGAAGCTCCCAATCACTATTTGGCAACACCTACTGTATGCGGTCTAACTCATTCTTATTCTTCTGTAAATTCTCATGGTCAAGGTCGCTTGAGAGAAATTGACCTAGATAGACATACTCCTGCGCACTCTAGAGGCTGAATGGCGATCGTGATTTCTTGTTTCTTAGCTAGGCTGTTAAACATTACCTGTTTCTTCTGCATATTAATATTGAACCCCACTCTTCTACTTTCTCGGTTAAAGTCCTCAATCATTTGTTGCATTTGTTGTACACCGAAATAAATGGTGTCATTTATTCGGTCAAATCAACTTAATACGCACGCATCATGATGATCAATTCTAATTGGCTCTATATCAAGTGCTGGGAGACAGAGAGTAGGGAGGTAGGAAAGGCAGGGAGGTTCAACAGACTTTGTCCAGTTTGCTACCTTGCATGTGTGGAGGGGGATGGCGGAGTGAAAGAAAGCGAGAGAGAGGATACGAGTCTTGATCGCATTTTCACATGCACTAAGCCAGGTGCAACATATCTCAAGTCGGGAGCTGAGTCTGTCGCCTTCAGGTACGGTAGAGACTGTGAGGCGAGGCTCCCAAGACCTTTGCTTCTGGAAATGACCTATCGTCCAGTATTTTCTAGGCACACTGGGGAGTCGCGTTGATTATTGAAGCGAGAGCAGTGGCACAGCATATGATCGATGGTCTCTTCACACTTGCACTTAGTGCACATGGGTGAGTCAGTCATTCGAATGCGATAGTGGTAAGAGTTAGTGAAGGCTACTCCTACCCACAGCCGACACAGCAGTGTTGCGTCACGTGGTGAAATATTTGTTGGTAATTGCAGTTTTAGTGGTGGATCGAGGCTGTATGATAGGTGGTTAGAGGTCTGCGGAGTATACCGGTGACTCAACGTGATGGTACGCGCGCGATACGAGCATCTCTTGTAGCGTGTACTCTTCCTAAAGGTACGAGTACAATGAGTGTCGGTGCGTGCTTCAGCCTAGGCACGTCCGGCAGCGTAATCGGTGAGGTGGTTACCAGCGATGCCACAATGTCCCGGCAGCCACCGAAATATTTTATCATATCCTCTTTCAAAACGCAATGGCAAATTTGACTAGTTTGTGGCACTAGTCAGTCATAATTGCCGTATTTCCGTGTCCGCTGCTTGGGAGGGCTGCTCCGACTCACACAATATAGCGCACTTACAAGGAGCTTTTTTTTTTCGATGTATTCAGCAGTATCGCGAACAGCGGCGAGTTCGGAATCCCTAGGTGTGACGTGTGAACTTCATGATGACCGATCGAGATGGTTAACAATGGCACCCGTCGAAGTTTCCAAGACCGAACCGTCTGTATAAACATGGATTCGGTTAGCGTTGAAGTATTTAAAAGCTATTAACTAAATAATCCTCCTTTATGTGTTCGAATACATAAGATAACTGACAGACATGGTCGGCTGGGGTTGTGACGAATGCATCGCACTCTTTTGTTTTGGTGGTTTTGCATGCACGCCGTCCATCACGCTTCTCTAGATTGGTAAGTCGGGTGATTTTGTCGCCATCTTTTGCGAATAAATGTACAGGATGGCGCAGAATTATGGCAGTATATAATAAATCAGAATGGATAAACGCATAATCATGGCCAATGATGGTACGCGCGCTATGAAACAAATTAATCTATAGTGCTGCAGAAGCTCACACAGTCTGCAGCTGGTCGGTCGAAAAAACGCTAAAGGGTTTTCACAATCAACCGGCAACAAAGCAGAAGGTATCTGGCCTCAGCAACCGACACTTACTAAACCATGCACCTTAGAGAGTTTATTGTGCTTATTTTTAAGGGGCTACTCTTTTATGGCATTCAGCCGAACATATTGTTACACTGCTCTGCACAACTTTGAGGAAGGGGAGCACGAGCTTGAGGATGACCAAGACGACGCTTTAGTGACTTGCCTGCTGTGGACTTGTATTTATCAATTGTGTATATATTGCAAATACATTTGGCATTGTGATTCTTCCCTCCGCAACATTCTTGGTGGATGTGCGGGGTACTGCTGTGCACGACG
The DNA here is from genome assembly GCF_013339745.2 of Dermacentor silvarum. Classification (NCBI taxonomy): domain Eukaryota; kingdom Metazoa; phylum Arthropoda; class Arachnida; order Ixodida; family Ixodidae; genus Dermacentor; species Dermacentor silvarum. Next base: position 26,794,396 of record NC_051164.1, read on the forward strand.
GACCTCCGAAGCGGACGCAGCCTGGTCACTAACAATACGACGACTGATGGAGCCGGTGCTGGGACAGCCGTCATGTCAGCAGAAGGAACCGTTACCACCACGCCAACAGTCATCACGTCCCAGCCCCGCGACCCAGAAACGTTTTCCGGGACAGACAATCCTGGCGTCAATGAGTGGCTCCAAATGTACTAGCGCCTCAGCGCCCATAACAGGTGGGATCACACCGTTATCCTGGCAAAGAAAATTTTCTACCTGAAAAGCACGGTGTATGATGAAAACACCGAAAATATTATGCGACTTAGTGCGAGGAAGTGACGGGATTCCGGTGAGAACGCTCATATTTGTCGGATGAAGTCGGCTGCCATTATTGTTACACAAATCTCCCAAGTATGTTACTTCGTCGTGGGCGAAGAAATACACCGAAGACTCAAATGTAACTGAACCGGGGATAACGCATCCAGGGTACCTTTAGCGGTCTGGAATGCCCAAAAAATGTTAGGACATGCATGGTTGCGTTATCCATATTGCCACCTGTAGGTAGTGGGTCGAGGGCAAGAGTGGGTCGAGCCCAAGAGAAGAAAGAAGACCGCGCGCCCCCTTCTCTGCTCGAGCCAGCCCCGACGGTCGCGTCTTCCGAGAGCCAGCTGCTCTACGGGTTATTAAACCTTCAAGTCCACTTCTAGAGGCTCGTGACAAACTGCTGGAGGTGCTGGGTAAGCGTCCTCACGGATGTTGCAGACCCCTCCAAGGATCCGCGCTACGAATCCAGTGCCTGTCGACACTCCCGTGCATCGGGCCAGCCGCAGGATCAGGGGACTGTCCCCAAAAGTCGTCGAGGCTACGGTTCCCACCACATCGACCGGTATGACCAGCGCCACCCTTCAAACCGCCCCAACCGGTACGGGAAGCACGATGTCGAACCGTTACACACTTGAGAGCCCACGGATCCCAAAGACGTTTCATGGCACAGTGTTCGAAGACGTCGAAGACTGGATGGTCGAATACGAGCGCGTGGCCTCCGTGAACGAATGGAACGACACGGAAAAACTCAGACACGTCTACTTCTACCTGGAGGATGGAGCGCGTACGTGGTTTCAGAACCGCGACGGGCAACTGCCGTCGTGGCGCGAGTTTTGTCGTCAGCTCCTGGAGACCTACACCAGTTCTGATCGCCACGAACGAGCGGAACGAGCGATTCAGGCCCGTGTCCAGTTGCCAAACGAAACTGTGACCACGTACGTCGAAGACATGACGCGCCTCTTCCGACGTGCGGATCCAAGAATGACGGAGGAGAAGAAGTTACGTCATCTGATGCGCGGGGTCAAGGAGCAACTCTTCGCTGGCCTCATACGGAGCCCTCCAAAGACGGTCGCGGAGTTCTTGTCCGAGGCCGTAACCATGGAAAAGATGCTTCTGCATCGCTCGAACTTGTATGAGCGGCAAGCGAACAGCATGTCTGCTGCTGACGTTTTCACGGCCATAGGAAGCAACGGCGACTCACTGCGAGAACTCATCCGCTCTGTAGTGCGTGAAAAGTTGCAAAAGGCCGCTGTAACACCGCAACCTACGGTAAGCTCCATAGCGAGCATTATCAAGGACGAACTGCACCAGGCGCTTCGTGATACCTTGCCTCCTGCTAACGCTGCGGCAGTACCTCCTGAATACCCTCGTGCGACCTACGCGGAAGCCCTGAAGCGCCCTGCTTCCTCTCCGCCGCTATTCGTTCGTGCTCCTCCTACGGTGTCTGTTCAGTCGGTGCAGCCGATACCGTACTACGACGCTGGGTACACGCCGCCGCCCGTTGTTCATGCCGCTCCATTTGCCCATCGTACGGAGCAAGCGGTTCACTACGTCGACGATAGACGCCCGCCCCCTCGGAAGTCGGATGTTTGGCGCACACCCGATTCGCGGCCTCTGTGCTTCCACTGCGGTGAAGCTGACCACTTGTACCGCCAGTGCCCATACCGGCGCCTTGGGATTCGCGGCTTTTCCGCATACTCGCCGCCGCCCCGATACGGCCAACGACCCCGGGACATTCAGGAATACCTGTCCCAGCAGCGCTTGCCACCGCCTGCCCGGCGGCAGTCGCGTTCGCCGTCTCCGAGACGATTTTCACCTCCGCCCCAGCGGTATTCTCCCGAGCGGTCGACCAGTCCCCGCCGGGAAAACTAACTGAAGCGATCTTTGGGGGCGAGGTCGCTGACGGTCGAAGCGCTGAAGACCTCCGACGGACGCAGTTACGGAAAGATACCGACCCGACACCACCTGCAACTGAACGAGACGACCGGCTTTCGCTCGATATACCAGTTACTGTTGACGGTTATGCCGTTAGTGCTTTAGTGGACACCGGCGCAGACTACACGATACTAAGCGGCAAAATAGCAACGCAGCTGAAGAAGGTGATCACGCCCTGGCATAACTCGCAGATTCGGACGGCTGGCGGCCACATCGTTACTCCGCTGGGCGCCTGCACGACTAGAGTTGAGATTCAAGGATCTACATTCGTAGCGAGCTGCCTTGTCTTACGCGAATGCTCCCGCGACGTTATCCTTGGGGTTGACTTCCTGCAGGAGTACGGCGCGATTATCAATCTGCAAGAGCGTCGTATCACTTTCTCTGCCGAACGAGCAATCGACGTGCAAGACGGCCGACGGCGCGACGACGTACTTCGTGTGTCTGCTGACAGTGTAACGCTTCCTCCACGTGCCAGTGTCCTCGTCGACGTCACATGCTGTGGCTTACGCGATGGCGAAGTGGTGGCCGAAAGTAACTTGGAACACCTACTGAAACAAGGTGTTTGTGTGGCTCGCAGTGTTATACAGATTCGTGCTGGTCATTCGCAATTGCTTGTTACCAACTTTAGCTACGAGCACCGACACCTGTTCCGTGGCACTTCGTTAGCGTTTGCAGACGCAATAGCAGACGTTAACAACTGTTTCACGTCAGAAGTAGTGGAGACAGCAGACACGTCTCTGGGCCATCTTGACATCAATTCTGAACTGTCCACCGATAGCCAGACAGCACTGCGCAAGCTCTTGCTTGAATTCAGGACCTGCTTCGCACATTCTTCCAAGGTACGCCAGACTTCCATCACTAAACACAGGATCATCACGTACGACGACGCACGCCCGATACACCAGCAGCCTTACCGCGTGTCGGCAAGAGAACGCCAAGCCATACGTACGCAAGTCCAAGAGATGCTTGACGATGGCGTCATCGAACCTTCCAACAGCCCGTGGTCATCTCCGGTCGTTCTTGTCAAAAAGAAAGACGGAACGCTACGCTTCTGTGTCGACTACCGCAAGCTCAACAACGTGACTAAAAAGGACGTGTACCCGCTGCCGCGTATCGACGACTCGTTAGATCGACTACGGCGCGCCCAGTACTTTTCTTCTCTCGATTTAAAAAGCGGGTACTGGCAAATCGAGGTAGACGAACGCGACCGCGAGAAAACAGCCTTTGTGACTCCAGATGGGCTCTATGAATTTCGAGTGCTTCCTTTTGGCTTGTGTTCAGCCCCGGCTACTTTCCAGCGAATGATGGACACTGTCCTTACTGGACTGAAGTGGCAGGCCTGTCTTGTGTACCTGGATGATGTGGTCATCTTCTCTGAAACGTTCGAGCAGCATCTTCACCGCCTACGGAGTGTGCTAGAAGCCATCCGATCGGCAGACCTCACACTTAAGCCCGAAAAGTGCCACTTTGGTTACGAAGAGCTCAAGTTCCTCGGTCATGTAGTAAGCGCCAAAGGGGTCCGACCCGATCCAGACAAGCTTGCCGCTGTGGCCGCGTTTCCAGCTCCTGCCGATAAGAAGGCCATCCGGCGCTTCCTGGGTTTGTGCGCCTACTATCGCCGGTTTATTAAAGGCTTTTCGAAGATAGCGGAACCCCTGACACGCCTTACAAGAGACGATACGCCATTTGTGTGGCATAATGAGCAACAGGCGGCTTTTGCTGAATTACGACAGCGCCTTCAGTCAGCACCCGTTCTTGCACATTTTGACGATGATGCTGATACTGAGGTGCATACCGACGCCAGTAGCATTGGCCTTGGCGCAGTGCTCGTCCAGCTTCAAGATGGAGTGGAAAGAGTTATAGCGTATGCCAGCCGCTCCCTGTCCCGTGCCGAGGCGAATTATTCGACTACGGAGAAGGAGTGCCTCGCGGTCGTGTGGGCGATCATCAAGTTTCGCCCCTATCTCTATGGTCGTCCCTTCAAGGTAGTGACGGACCACCATGCCCTCTGTTGGTTGGCAAGCATGCGCGACCCTTCAGGACGACTGGCACGGTGGAGCTTGCGGCTACAGGAATTTGACATCACCATCGTTTATAAGTCTGGCCGTAAGCATGAAGACGCTGACACGCTGTCCCGCGCACCCATTGATCCTGCCAGTCAGGAAACAGAGGATGATGACGGCTTCCTGGGCGCCATTACTTCGTCGGACTTGAGCAGACGGCAGCGTGACGACGGTGAGATTCGACCGATCATCGATCATTTGGAGGGTCGCGACACAACCATACCACGCCATCTGTCCCGCTCGCTGACGTCCTTCTGTCTGCGAGATAACGTGCTGTATAAGAAGAATGCTCGTTCGACCAGCCGTGCTTACCTCCTGGTGGTTCCATGGGACATGCGCGACGACGTCCTCTTCGCTTGCCATGACGAACCGACATCTGGTCATTTAGGCTTTTCACGAACACTCGCTAGAGTAAGCGAAATGTACTATTGGCCCGGGCTTTCGGCAAGCGTCAAACAGTACGTTAAAGGCTGTCGTGAATGCCAGCGCCGCAAGACACCATCCGTTAAACCGGCTGGCTTACTTCAGCCAATTGAAGCACCTCACACGCCTTTCGACCAAGTCGGCATGGACATTCTCGGACCGTTTCCCCTTTCTGCCGACGGCAACAAATGGGTGATCGTCGCGACTGATGATTTAACACGCTATGCTGAGACGCAGGCGATCCCACGAGCCACGGCCTCAGAGGTAGCGCACTTCTTCATGCGCCACATCGTCTTGCGTCACGGTGCTCCCTCCACTGTAATAACTGACAGAGGGACAGCATTCACAGCGCAGCTTATGGACGAGGTTTTTGAATTGAGCAACACCAGGCATCGCAAGACGACCGCGTACCATCCGCAGACCAACGGACTTACCGAGCGACTGAATAAGACGGTCACAGATATGCTCGCAATGTACATAGACGTTCAACACAAAACATGGGATCGGATCTTGCCTTACGTGACCTTCGCGTATAACACCGCCGTGCTAGAGACGACGCGCTTCACGCCCTTTCGCCTTCTCTACGGTCGCGAAGTCCAGACGATGCTGGACGCTATGCTGCCGTGTCAAGACGCTGACCTATTGACAACTGACGCCGAGGAATTTGCAGAGCGTGCTGAAGAAGCCCGGCAGCTCGCGCGGCTGCATATCGGCCAGCAGCAGCAGGCAGACGCACGACGCTACAACATCCGCCACAGGGTCGTGTCCTACAACTCCTGGGACCAAGTTTGCGTGTGGACCCCCGTTCGCCGTCGTGGTCTCTGTGAAAAACTGCTAAGCCGGTATTTCGGTCCGTATAAAGTGCTCCGCCGCGTCAGTGACGTAAACTACGAAGTTGTTCCGGACACATCATCGCAGACACGGAGTAGGACACAAAGACAACCGAGCTCAGACATAGTTCATGTTGTGCGCATGAAGCCGTACATTGCGCGTCCGTAACTTTTTTTTTTTGTTTTGTTCTCTCATTCCCTTCTTTGTTTCTACTTTTCATTTATCTTTGGGAGATTGCTTCTTCGTTCATTGACTGTGCCGGCGTGACGGCTACTTTTTTTTTTTGTGTACTTTCGCTTTGCCTGCCTTCTTCGTCGTTGTCTTCTACGCCTATTTTTTTTTTTTTAGCATCGAGGCGATGCTTTTGTTCGGAAGGGGGGATATTGCCACCTGTAGGTAGTGGGTCGAGGGCAAGAGTGGGTCGAGCCCAAGAGAAGAAAGAAGACCGCGCGCCCCCTTCTCTGCTCGAGCCAGCCCCGACGGTCGCGTCTTCCGAGAGCCAGCTGCTCTACGGGTTATTAAACCTTCAAGTCCACTTCTAGAGGCTCGTGACAATATACAACATAGCCATCGTTCATTTTCACGGTTTCTAGACATGATTCATGGGTTCCTGATATATAAATGGAACATTTCCAAAGACAGAAAGAAGTTCTGAAGTCCGGTTAGTGACTGACATGGGCGATAGACATTTCAAGTTAAATGATAATGGAGGTTATGAAGAAAGACAGGGTGCGTGAAGAGCTTATATAAAATGAAGCAACAGTTGGACTTGTCGTGGTCGAGATATTTACAATATATTGTGCGTTGTAAAGGTTCCCAGCGAGCTTAACGTTCCTAGAAGCAAAATAAATTATTACCCTATTTAATACTCGTTCTGCCCAGCTTAGCATTGATAGATACATGATATATGTTTACTTAAAACACTTTTCTGAAAGACAAATTCTAGAATACTTATTTCACATCAATTCTCCGCACATAAATTACCATGGGCATATTGCGCGAGAAAGTGGCTCGGCTCCGCCCCTGCTACTGAAAATATCTTCGTTCGATAGGGAGCTACGAAAAGCGCCAGCCGGCATTACCTTGCGCGAAGAGGGAGGCGCGACGACAGCTTCACTTACACACCTTCATACGTCACAAAGGGGTTTGACCGCCAACTGCGCTTCGTAGACCCACGTGTGTTATGAGGAAAGTTGAACGAATAATTAGACTGCTGTTCTTGAATTTCACATGGTAATGATGAAGTGTAAAAACAAGAAACTTGATTGGTATGACGATTTCCTCCAACCTGTTAAAGTGAAATTGTGCTGCAATGTTTGTCAATAAGCCGTTTAATAAAATGACTAGTATAATTAGCTAACAAATTCATCTGGTGATCTCGCTATTGATGTCCGCTGGTGCAGGTAATTCATCTGCAGTAACATAATTCCAAACTGAAAAAGTCTTGTAGGAGTTGTCGGAAAATTCTTCGAAGTAATAAAAGCACGTACAAAAAATGCGCAGTGGATGCTGGTGTAGACGTACCAGTATAAACTTTTAATTGCATACAATGTCGCCGTTTTAATGTGTTGCTCAACATTCGCGCATTCGCACAAATCACTGCGACATATTTAAAACAAGATTGGTCTAACAATGTCAGTTATCAGCACCGCTTTTTACGGCATGTTGCCATATTTGGGCCAATATGTGCACCATTACCTAATCAGAAAGGAACACTTACCACACTTGTGCTGGAATGAGGTGGTAACGTCGTCCCCCCAAAAGAAACATAACATGGTTTCACCTCGGGGACACGGTGTTTTGTTCCAACGTTGCAAACACAACTTTTCCTGTTGGTCGTGTGCTGGAAGAAAAAACGGCATTACGCTCAAAAACACGCTTTCATTGTTATCAGTATTTCTGTCCAAAAAATTCCATTATTCTAGAATAATGGAATTTTTTGGACAGAAATACTGATAACAATGAAAGCGTGTTTTTGAGCGTAATGCCGTTTTTTCAGAAACGCTTAATAGCTATTAAGCGTTTCTGAAGTCCACATGGTAATGAAACTCTCGCGTGAGCAAATAGCGTTATTCACGTTGCTGCGGACTAATTTACAAGGTGCACTTATTGTAGTGACTTCGAAAAGCGAACATCAATGCTGAAACAATGAATACCAGATCTGTTCACACTTTCACAAGTTTTTCATATTTCCCAAATTTTCACAAATTGCCGAGCTGCAGGTCTGCCGTCCACAGTGACCCAAAAGCTAAGACATTGCGCGGCTGAGGTTGAGCTCGCGGGTTCGATACCATGCACGGTGCCCGCATTTTCAGTGGGTGCAATAAAAAATGCGCTTGTATTTATATTTGAGGAAACGATAAAGAATCCCAGTCAGGTGGGTCAAAATTATTATAGAGTGCCTCATAATCGAGCTGTTCTCAAAATAAATGGCGAGCCTCATAAACAAATCATGGTTCTAGCATGCATGGCCTGTTTGACCGAGAAAGGCCCTGTCATGTTGCCCTACCACTACCATGGACCCTATTGCAGCTAACGCCTTTGTTGACGCTATCGCTGACAGCCACGACCAGCGGTTTGTCCGACTTGCTCGCCCTAAAGATACTCATCAGCTCTTCTAATTTCCCTTCAGGTGGAGACAGTAGAGCGCTCGCAATCTGTTGACCATGCGTACCGACAAGCTTTCCTGGAACCGGCGTCAATGGCCCGACATACTGCTCCTCCTGCAGGAATCCGTCAGTTTACCCACGTTCTTCGGTGCTACCGATGCAGCGACGCCGGACATTTTGCTCGGGAATGTCCATGAATGTTCGAGCCTTCGACAAACTCGGCTGCCGCTCTGGACCCCGTGTATTATCTGAAGCCCCTCTCCTTTCACTGGGCCCCTTCACAGAGATGACAACTGTGCCGATGAAGCCTCAGCAGGTAGACGCACTGGCGGACACTGGAGCGGCCTTCAGCTTCCTCGCGTTGGCTATTTTGCCTGGGAGCGTTTTGCACAGGCCTGTTTCAGTCCGGCGACCCCACCTCATCCTGGCTGATAGGAACGCTCTACAAAGCATCGGCGAAATCTCGCTAAGTGTGTTCGCACTCGGGAAAACAGCTAAACAGCGGTTCCTTCTCGTCGGAAACCTGTGTGTGCCAGTGATTTTAGGTTGTGATTGGTGCACCACCTTTGGGGTCCGTCTGGAGCTTAGTGAAGCTCATTGTGCCATTGAGCTCTCCTCTTCTACTTCGACACCGTCTCCTGCCGTCCCCAAAGCCTCCAATAAACCTCACTGTTGGTTGTAGTACTTGCAAATGTATCAGTTTATTTCCAGGGCTTTCAGCATGGTGCAGGCTGTGCTGGCCTAACAAGTGCCACACGTTCAAAACCTTAGTGACGAAATGTTTTTCGCGATATGGCATTTTTAACAAGGAGGCAATGTGCGTCAAGCCTGCCGGCCTTGTGCGTTAAACGAAATGGCGCGGCACGACTTGAAGCTCCAGAATTCTCACCATGTTTGCAACCTGTGACTACGACAACCACATATACGATACCTTTTGCATCTGCTGCCTGCGTGTCTGTGCGTTGGTACGTAGCATCAATGTACAGCGCAGATATTCTCGTGGAAAGCGCGGCTTGTTCCAAACTTGGAGAATAACTTGCAATGCCACGTGCCCTAATTCGCTCTTCAGGCAGCACCTTTGTAATACTTGTCTTCAATCTTTCCGACAGCAACCTGCGCCTGCCTCCAGACACCGTTCTCGGAAGCTGTATTTACCTAGAAGAAACGTCTGTCTTAGCACTAGTGCAGCTTGCAGCACCTTCGGCGCCAACTGCTTCCTCCTTAGACTGGAACAAATTCAACTTCGGTGCCGACTTAACTCTGTCACAGAAGTGCGAGATTTAAGCGCTGCTTCGAAAATACCGTGATTTTGTGGCCATATCGCTGAACGAACTCGGTCACACTTCTGTTCTTCGGCACAGCATCACTACCGGGTCTCAAGTTCCTGTACGACACCACCTGCATAGAGTATCTGCCTCCGTACGCGCAGAAATTGCCAGTCAAGTGGACGACATGCTTAAGAGCGGTGTTATATTCCGCTCGTATAGTCCGTGGTCGTCCCTCGTAGCGCTCGTGAAGAAGGACGGCATACCCCGCTTCTGTGTTGAGTACCGATGCCTGAACAGTGTGACAAAACCTGACATGTATCCGTTGCTTCGTCTTGATGACGCCCTTGACCGCCTGCATGGGGCCCGTTTTAGGGGCGAAGCACCTTAGGGCCGAGCCTTGTCCCTCGTAGTTCTCCGTTGTCCGTAACTCTGGTTTGCATGTATACTGTGCATACCAGAGCATGTACATGTGTGCTGCCCACATGTACAGTATATATATATATATATATATATATATATATATATGTGTGTGTGTGTGGGTAGATATATATATATATATATATATATATATATATATATATATATATTGTAGTGTCAAATATGGGCGCCAGCAGAAGACGAAGAAGAAGACGCTTCTTGTTGCTGGTGCTCGCACTCGATCCGCTTGGCCGTTGCCTGTTTCTGGCAGTCATAAAAACGCCAAGCGCATCTAACCTTGAACGCGTCCTATCAATTGGTGGAGCGTGCTGGTTCCCTCTTCATCCTGGAACTCCGTACCCGGACTCTACCCCCCGCCTCGGCAATGCCTGACGACGCGGCACAGCAGGGTGCCCCCGCACCACCGGTGGTCGCGTGCTCCGGCGTACCACGACAGCGAGACCCTGTCATTTTGAACGGTACCGACGACCACGACGTCGAGGACTGGCCCAATTCGTATGAGCGGGTAAGCGCCCACGATAAATGGGATGACGGCGACAAGCTCAGCTACGTCAACTTCTACCTGGCGGGCGTAGCACAGCTGTGGTTCCACAACCACGAAGCTGATATTGCCAACTGGTCCTTCTTTAAAGCGAGCTTCACGGAAGTCTTCGGCCGACCCGCTGTTCATAAGCTCCGCGCAGAACAGTGCCTACGCGGTCGCGCCCAGCAATCCGGCGAGAACTTCACGTCCTACATCGAAGATATTGTGGACCTCTGCCGTCGCTTCAACCCTGCGATGTCCGAAGCCGATAAAATCAGACACATCATGAAGGGGATCGAGGACGACGCCTTCCACATGCTCATTGCCAAAAATCCCCAAACTGTCACGGACGTGGTCCAGTACTGTCAGAGCTACGACGAGTTGCGGAAACAGCGCATTGCTACACGCCTCCCGAGCTCTGACACAGCCAACATGTCAGCGTTAACTGTAAGCTCCGTTTCTACTGACACCACAATGCTCATGCGGCAGATACAGAATGTTTGTCCGAGAAGAAGTGGCGCGACAATTGTCCCTTGTTTCCTGCGTCCCGGACTCTGCGCAGGCGCTTGCTCTGACGCTACGACAGGCCATAGAGGTGCAAATTTCTGAGGCTCTCCTAACCACCTACCAGCATCCGCCTGTTTCCGCTCCTCTGACCTATGCAGAGGTCGCACGCCGCCAGTCACCAGCAATGCCACTCAGCACGGATCCTGTTCGACCAGCAAATACCTTCTACGCTGCGCGTGCGCCTGTCCACCCGAACCCGCCTCCTTTTCGCCGACCCGCACCGCCGTCCACTAATCCTTGGCGCACCCAGGACAACAGGCCTATTTGCTATTTCTGTTGTCTACCTGGCCATGTCGCACGTTTCTGTCGTCGTCGTGACATCCGTACTAGTGCGGGTGAAGTAAACCAAGGCTACTTTCGTTCTGAGCCACCACACCCGATCTCCTCCCACTCAACGATGTACAGCGGCTCACCGAATCGACGTGACTACGGCCCACGTCGGTCGCCCTCACCACGTCGCCGTTCACTTTCCCCAATGGTTCGTCGCCCCCCACCAGTCCAAGCAGAAAACTAGCCCTCGAAGTTCCGGAGGCAAGAACTGCGCTCGTGTCGACAACTTCAAGGCCTCGATTTCTACCTGCAAACGAAATAACCGTGAATATAGAAGGTGTTTCTGCGCAAGCACTTGTAGATACTGGAGCCGCTGTGTCTATTCTTAGTGGAGAACTGTGCCGCAAGCTGAAAAAAATTGATTCCGCTTTCCGACGTCTCCCTGCGTACCGCAACCGCGCACCACACTCAACCTTCAGTGGCATGCACAGCTCGCCTTGTCATTCAGGACGTTTTGTATGTAGTCGAATTTGTCGTTTTTTCACCGTGTTCACAAGACGTTATTTTGGGTTGGGACTTTCTTGCTACTAACCATGCCGTTGTTGGCTGTGCGCGTGCCGAACTTGAGTTGGCGCCGACGTGTGACGCCGCATCTGACCGCACCTTCTCGAGTGGCCGTCGCCGCGGACACTGAAATACCTCCTTTGTCTTGTGTTTTTGTGCCACTTTCTTGCGACTATGCTCCCTCTTCCACCGCCCTGTTCGCGCCTTCCGAAGCCTTCACCTCTCGCAAAGACTTCCTCCTTTCTTTTTCAGTTCTCAGTGTCGAAAACTCTTGCAGCGCCGTTTATATCACGAATCGGACCTCTTCCCCAGCCACCTTATTCCGTGGTGAATGTATAGGTCGGCTTGACGATGTTGATTCCGCCTACCCCACTCAACTGCCTGACGACACGATGAGTCTTCACGTCGACAGCATTCCTCCTGTTACCACCGCCGATTCGTCCTCCTTAGAAGCCTTCCTCCCATCAATTGATTCCGAACTTGCACCTGCCCAGCGTACCCAACTCTTGGAACTGCTCGACCGCTTTCGGCTGTCGTTCGATCATAAGCAATCTTCCTTGGGCCGCACATCCTCCATCGTTCACCACTTTGACACCGGCACCCATGTACCCCTACGCCAGCGTCCATACCGAGTTTCTCACGCTGAACGTCGTGTCATTGATGAACAGGTCAACGACGTGCTTCATCGTGGCGTAATACAACCCTCGCACAGCCCTTGGGCCTCCCCAGTTGTAGTGGTAAAGATAATGGACGGTAGCATTCGATTTTGCGTTGAATATAGGCGCCTTAACAAGATCACACGAAAAGATGTTTATCCGCTGCCCCGAATCCACGACCCTCTCGACTGCTTGCAAGGAGCAGAGTTCTTTTCCTCTTTGGACCTTCGATCTGGGTATTGGCAGGTCCCTATGAATGACACTGACCGTCCGAAGACTGCGTTTGTAACCCCAGACGGGTTATATGAGTTTAACGTGATGCCATTCGGCCTTTGTAACGCGCCTGCCACCTTCGAACGCCTGATGGATAACATACTTAGAGGCCTTAAATGGCACACGTGTCTGTGCTACCTGGACGACGTCGTAGTCTTTTCCAAGGACTTTGACTCCCTTCTGAACCGTCTCGCAAGCGTCCTGACTTGCCTTTCCGACGCTGGACTGCAGCTTAACCTGAAGAAGTGCCACTCTGCTGCCCGCCGGCTCACCATCTTAGGCCATGTTGTCAGCAAGGACGGTGCCCTTCCCGACCCTGCAAAGCTTCGCGCCGTCGCCGAGTTCCCCAGGCCGTCTACGCTGAAGGAGCTCCGTAGCTTTATAGGCCTGTGTTCGTACTTTCGCCGATTCGTGCGTAATTTTGCGTCCATAATCGCCCCCTAACGCAGCTGCTTGCCAACAGTCAAGGCATCTCGGCATGGTCTACAGCTTGCGAACACGCGTTTGCCACCTTACGCCATCTTTTGATATCCCCACCCATTCTACGCCACTTTGACCCAGACGCTCCAATATAAATCCACACGGACGCTAGTGGAGTCGGCCTTGGCGCTATTCTAGCCCAGCGTAAGTCTGGCTTCGAAGAGTACGTCGTCTCTTACGCCAGCCGCACTCTCACCAAAGCGGAAACGAACTGTTCGGTCACGGAAAAAGAATGTCTTGCTATCGTTTGGGCAATCACCAAATTTCGACCTTACGTATATGGCCGTCCATTTGATGTCGTGACTGATCACCACGCCCTGTGCTGGCTGTCGTCATTAAAAGACCCATCTAGTCGCCTAGCTTGTTGGGCGCTTCGTCTACAGGACTATGGCATCTGTGTTGTCTACCGGTCAGGCCGTAAGCATTCGGATGCCGACGCTCTTTCGCGCTCACCACTGCCTGATGAGTATGGTGCTGCGTCTGTCTCAAGCTATGATTTTTCTTCTCTTGCATTCGCCGACATGCCATCTGAGCAACGCCGGGATCCTTGGATAGCATCTCTTCTAGAGTATTTATCTCAGCCATCACCCCGCACCACCGACCGCTCGCTTCGGCGCACTGCTCGCTACTTTGCCATCCGCGAACGGCTCCTGTACCGCCGCAACCCTCTCTCTGATGGCCGTAAATGGTTGCTAGTGATTCCTCGCCATCTACGTTCCTACATCTCTGCCTCTTTTCATGAGGATCCTCAATGCGCCCATGCCGGTGTACTGAAGACGTATGCACGCCTACGGCTTCGATACTACTGGCGCGGAATGTACCGCTTCGTTCGGCAGTACGTCCACTCGTGCTCCATGTGTCAACGCCGCAACAGCCCAACTAACCAGATAACAGGGCCGCTTCAACCATTGCCTTGTCCCTCCCGGCCTTTCGACCGTACCGGCATTGACTTGTACGGCCCTCTACCATACACCCCAGATGGCAACCGCTGGGTTATCGTCGCCGTGGACCACCTCACGCGCTGCGCCGAAACTTCAGCGCTTCCAGCGGCCACAGCACGTAAAGTCAGCTCGGTCATCCTTCGCAACCTTGTTCTTCGACATGGTGCGCCTCGCGAGCTACTGTGTGACCATGGTCGTTCATTCCTCTCCGAGGCTGTAGAAGCCTTGCTCCGCGAATGCAAGGTTGTCCATAGAACTACGAGCGCCTATCATCCGCAAACCAATGGAATGTCTGAGCGCTTCAATCGCACTCTCGGCGACATGCTTGCTATGTACGTTTCCGCTGACCACACTAACTGGGACCGCATCCATCCCTTTGTTACGTATGCCTACAATAGCGCCACTCAGTCAACCACGGGATTCTCTCCTTTCTTCTTTGTGGTCGCTAACCTTCCTCGTTTATGGACACGATTCTTTTGTATCGCCCCGACGCTTCAGAATCTACGACTCTATCCGAAGCTGCCACCTATGCCGAAGAATGTCGTCAGATCGCACGCTCTCTTACCGCGCAAAACTAGGCCAGCCAGAAACATAGTCGAGACGCCGGCTTGTGCTTTCCATCATATTCACCTGGAACGCTGGTATGGCTCCCCGTTCCCTCGTCTACTCCCGACCTTTCCACGAAGTTCAGCTCAAAGTATGACGGCCCTTACGTGGTTCTACGACAGACCTCCCCGGTCAACTACGTCGTTGAGCCTGTTCAGCCATCTACGGACCAACGGCGTCGCGGACGCGAAGCTGTTCATGTCGACCGACTAAAGCCGCACTACGACCCACCAGTGCTGCCTGTTCCATAGGTCGCCAGGATGGCTCCTTTTTCGCCGGGGAGTGATTGTAGTGACAAATACCGGCGCCAGCAGAAGACTAAGAAGAAGACGCTTCTTGTTGGTGCTCGCACTCGCTCCGCTTGGCCGTTGCCTGTTTCTGGCAGTCATAAAAACGCCAAGCGCATCTAACCTTGAACGCGTCCTATCAATATATATACATATATATATATATGTATATATACAGTACATGTACGCCAAGCTCCGGCTTCCGGTTCCGGTTCCGGAAGCCGGCTTCCGGAGAACGCTTTCGGCGTTTTGCCTGAATAATCCCCCGGGCCCACTCATCATCATTCACTTCGTGGATATGCGGTGTTTTTTAGGGGCGAAGCTCCTTAGGGTGTGGGGTCGTTCCCTCTTCTGTAGTAGTAGTAGTAGTATGTAGCCACCTCTAGTTTATGAATTGCTCAATAGATGGCGTTGTGTGTCCGTATATGTATGTATACGCATATATACATATATATGTATATGTATAGTATAACCGGAAGCCGACTTCCGCTTCCGTTTCCACTTCCGGTTCCGCTTCCACTTCCGGTTCCGCTTCCGGCTTCCGGAGAACGCTTCCGGCGTTTTAGGGGCGAAGCTCCTTATAGCGGCACCCGTTCGTCGCCGTCGTAGTAGTAGTAGTAGTGTGTAACCAGTTGGCGTTGTGTGTCCGTATATGTATGTATACCCATATATACATATATATGTATATGTATAGTATAACCGGAAGCCGACTTCCTCTTCCGTTTCCGGTTCCGCTTCCGTTTCCACTTCCGGTTCCGCTTCCGGAAGCCAGCTTCCGGAGAACGCTTCCCGCGTTTTAGGGGCGAAGCTCCTGATAGCGGCACCCGTTCGTCCCCGTCGTAGTGTGACATCATCATCATCATCATCATCATCAGCCTATATTTATGTCCACTGCAGGACGAAGGCCTCTCCCTGCGATCTCCAATTACCCCTGTCTTGCGCTAGCGTATTCCAACTTGCGCCTGCGAATTTCCTAACCTCATCATCCCACCTGACTTTCTGCCGTCCTCGACTGCGCTTCCCTTCTCTTGGTATCCATTCTGTAACCCTAATGGTCCACCGGTTATCCATCCTACGTATTACATGGCCTGCCCAGCTCCATTTCTTCCGCTTAATGTCAACTAGAATATCGTCTACCCCCGTTTGTTCTCTGATCCACACCGCTCTCTTCCTGTCTCTTAACGTTACTCCTAAGATTTTTCGTTCCATTGCTCTTTGTGCGGTCCTTAACTTGTTCTCGAGCTTCTTTGTTAACCTCCAAGTTTCTGCCCCGTATGTTAGCACCGGTAGAATGCAATGATTGTACACTTTTCTTTTCAACGACAGTGGTAAGCTCCCAGTCAGGATTTGGCAATGCCTACCGTATGCACTCCAACCCAATTTTATTCTTCTGTAAATTTCTTTCTCATGATCAGGGTCCCCTGTGAGTAATTGACCTAGATAAACATATTCCTTTACAGATTCTAGAGGCTGACGGGCGATCCTGAATTCTTGTTCCCTTGCCAGGCTATTGAACATTATCTTTGTCTTCTGCATATTCATCTTCAACCCAATTCTTGCACTTTCTCGATGAAGGTCCTCAATCATTTGTTGTAATTCCTCTCCATTGTTGCTCAATAGGACAATGTCATCTGCAAACCGAAGGTTGCTGAGATATTCGCCATCGATCCTCACTCCTAATCCTTCCCAGTCTAAGAGCTTGAATACTTCTTCTAAGCATGCAGTGAATAGCATTGGAGAGATTGTGTCTCCTTGCCTGACCCCTTTCTTGATAGGTATCTTTCTACTTTTCTTGTGGAGAACCAAGGTAGCTGTGGAATCCTTGTAGATATTTGCCAAGATATTCACGTATGCCTCCTCCACTCCTTGATTACGCAATGCCTCTATGACTGCTGATATCTCTACTGAATCGAATGCCTTTTCATAATCTATGAAAGCCATATAGAGAGGTTGATTGTACTCCGCAGATTTCTCGATTACCTGATTGATGGCATGGATGGCGTAGTGTGTAACCAGTCTTAATGCTAGAGAAAAAAAATTCCGAAAGTTGTGTCCGTAGCACGGAATCGAACCAGGGACCCCTCGCTTGCGAGCGCGCGGCGTTAGCCCACTACGCCACGAAGCGGACATGGACACACGCACCACGATGACCATAAATACCCAACATTAACGAAAGACTGCGCGTTTCTAACGCGTTTGTGCTAGCGCGTTACGGCCCGTGTAAGAAGCTGGTGTAAGACGCTGTGGCCTCTCCGCTTTACCCCCACATTCATAAACGCTTCGAACGCGGTGCACGTTCCGGCATGTGTAAACGGCTGCGTAAGACGCTGTGGCCTCTCCCCCTTACTAGAGAGTACTGCACGTTTCTAACGCGTTTGTGCTAGCGTCCCCTTAAGCGGGAGATCCGATGATTCCCTCCGGAGCTTCGCCCACTCATCATCATTCACCCCGTGGATATGCTGTGACCTTTTTTCTCTCTCGTTCGTAGCTAGGTGCGCTGCGGGGCACAAGGGCGTTCGTTCCCGACGCGCGTTCTCATTCTCTCGTTCCCGACGCGCGCTCTCTTTCTTTGTTGTCCGTAGCTAGGGGCGCTGCGGTGCACAAGGGCGTTCGTTCCCGACGCGCGCTCTCTTTATCTCTCGTCCGTAGCTCTGGTTTACCCGAATGATCCCCCGGAGCTTCGCCCCACTCATCATCATTCACCCCGATGATATGCTGTGATTCTTTTTTTCATCACGCTGTGTTTTCTTTGTGCTTATTGGCAAGCAAAACGAGAGCCAAATGACGTAGAAAAAGATGCCTTTATAACTCCAGACAGACTGAACTAGTTTAACCGCCTGCCATTTGGTCTCTCCGATGCTCCGGTTACATTTCAACGACTAATGGACCGCGCACATGGACATCTGAAACGGACAATGGCTTTGATTTACTTGGATGACATTATTGTATATGCCCCTACTTTTCCTGAACACCTCAGATGCTAGGAAATGGTCTTGCGAGCTCTCCAACATTCTCACCTCCGCGTTAAGCCTTGCAAGTGCTCCTTCGGTTTCTTCGAAGTCGCCTACTTGGGTCACGGAGTCAGTGCTAAAGGCGTCAGCCCTGATCCTGTAAAGCTCAAAGACATTGTCTGTATTCCACCTCCCACCACGGCAAAACAGCTTAAGAGTTTTTTTAGGATTGGCTTCCTATTTCCGCCGTTTTATCCCTGACATTGCTTCTCGCGCGGCACCTCTAAACCAGCTGCTAAAGAAAGACGCCCGCTAGAAATGGGGTCCTGACCAAGATGCTGCCTTCCCTGACATCAAGACTGCCCTTCAGACATCACCGACGCTCGCACACTTGGACTAGAATGTAGAGACTGTGGTTAACACCGACGCGAATGGTCTCCGCCTCGGTGCTATCCTTCTACAACTCAGATCGGGCTTAGTGTAGAGGCTGGTAGGTTATGCTAGCCGCCAACTCAGTGAACCGGAGAGCCGGTGCCATGCCTCCGAACTTGAGTACTTGGTGGTAGTTTGGGCTCATGAAATGTTACGCCCGTACCTTTATGGTAAAATGTTCACTGGGGTCACCGACAACGGCGCCCTTGCTGGTTGCAAAAAAAAAAAAAAAAAAAAAAAAAACGCAACGCTAAGTTCGCCAGGTGGGCTTTCAAGTTGCACTATCATGACTTTGTCATAATCCATTGCAATGGCAATCGACACCAAGATTCCGACTACCTGTCTCGTAAATCGGCAGCCCTGAGCGACCCCTAACCAGCGTTGACAGTGCTTGATTAACGCACAGCACAGCTACACGACGTAGAAATTGTTGACATCGTCCGACGCACACCGAAGCGTCGTCGTGAAAGCCTTCTACTCTCGTATGTCGTTCGAGGTGGCATCCATTGTCGCCGGCATTGTCAAAATGAGTCGTACCTGCCCGTCGTTCCGGTGGCCATGCGACAATAGGTGCTGTTTATATGCCACGACGCTCCAAGTTTCGGTCACTTCAGGCTCCACAACACGCAGACACGAATGAAGGATAGATTTTGGCGGCAGGTGTGCACACTGATGTCTCCCACTAAGTTTCGTCGTGCACGGTCTGTCAGACACGAAAAACCCTCACAAATCCGGCACCGGTCCCCATGCAACCAATCTCTGCTCCTAAATCTTCCTTCGTCGTCGTGGGACTCGATCACTTGGGGCCATTTCCACGTATATCACGCGGCAACAAGCCCCCAATCGCGGCCACGTACTACCTCACAAAGTGGACTGAAGTCAAAGTTAACTTTTCTTGACGAGTGCGTCGTTTTCTACCACGGCATGCCAGGCTTGCTCATCGCCGACCACGGCGCACTTTTCAAGTCGCGTGCATTTAAAAACCTAATAAATGACCATAAAATTCTTCATGCTCCAGCCACCCCTCAGTCTCCACAGACAAACAGACTAGTGGACAATAGAGACCACACTATAATGGACATCTTGTCGTCATACGTGAGTCCAACTCCTAACGACTGGGACGAATACGTCGCCGCCGCAGTGAATACGTCGCACTGAATCGCACTGAATACGTCCGAGCAAGAGATCACACGGGAATCACCATTCAAGCTCATCTATAGAATGGCGCCGAGGCTTTCGCAAGAAAGTTTCTTTGGTTGTGACGCTACGGTGCACCGCCGTCCTCCTGGCCCCAGCGCCTCTAAACTTCGAAACACTCGCTTCAGAGGTCGGCTGGCCATAGCGCACCAACAGGCAAAACTGCGCTCATCTTACCAGCGAAGCACCTCGCCTTCGTTTGAACCAGGAGCTCCAGTACTGGTGCCACGCGTCCAGTGTGTAACGCAACCTTCTCAGAAATGTTTGCCGCAGTTTGCCAGTCCATTTCGTGTAGTAAAGGCTCGAGACCCTGTTACCTTCCGTCTGGCCGATATTCCCGCACTTGGCACCAAAAGACGAAAGCGTGTTTTCCTCACCGATGCTGTCGAACTGAAACTCTACATCCCTCGCGGTTTCGACATTGGCTTCTCTTCGTCTCGAACCTCAGACTCTAGGGGGGAGGGGGTGGCGAATCTAGCCGGTAACGTGGCGCACTTTGAAAAGGACGAACTGAGTGACGCGTGAGATCCAGTCTAGCGAACGAGGACGATAACGAACGAGGACATTCGCACTTTAGCAAATTTAACTCTTAATCCCTCCTCACGCTTAACCAGACACACCAACCATTGGTATATCCCCCGGCCGCGAACAAATTATGGACTGCAACGATTGCAGTATTGTCTTCCGAGCACACTAAATAAGTTTAAACTAACAGATGAAAGTTTACGCACGTTATCAAAAAACGCTATTTTAATTATGATATCCCGAACTCTTTGTGCTTAAAACATGAAAACTATTTTGCATTAGTTTGTATGAGCCTGAAAAGAAAAAAAAATTGCTTTGAAATTGTTCTCCGGGTGCTTGTTTCCGTTGCTGTCGTTGTAAACAGGGGGTGGCGGGGCTAGTCAAGCTGCTAAAGAGCAGCTTTTTTCCCGCTATCCTCACCATTTATGTACATTTTTTTCTGTATTGGTATGCCAAAATGGTGAAATAAAGCCAATACCAAATAGAACGTCATGTGATTGTGTCGTTCGGCTGAGAGCGTCGTGCCGGAACGCGCTGTTTGCCGTTACAATATTAAAAAAAATAATCGCGCTGTGTGACGGTTTGTGAAGCATGTTAAAGTTATACTAGTGCATCCTCTCTTCTCCTAATCCGTCTGTCTCTGTACGCTGCTGCTACACCATAATTGTTGACAAATACCAAAAATTGCGCCAGGTGAAAGCAAATGCACCGTTGAAAATTGTATATAATAAAATAGAGGCAGAAATCCTTCAGCAGCCGTCATCATTGCTCAGTGTTCTGTGAAAAAAGAAGTATGAATCCTCTGAACCCAGCCTTTTATGGCAATATTACTTAAAGGTTCATTCCCGTAATACTATAGATATCCACCATTTCTGCCACTATCCGGCACAGGAATCCATAAGGGATTCGCGAAAATATCTTTAAGTACCGCATCCTTTCGAACACCAATATCAAATAGGTTTCGCCACTTGGGCAGTCCAACATATATATTTCAGCGAGAGCACCTGAAAAGCGGGATCACGTCGCTAGTTGCTGTCGTTTGTAGACGCCCCAATCTGGAGCTGATCCATGAAACAGTAGCAAGGTGAAAGAAGTTTAAAGAAAATCAGCGCTTATTTGTTATATGTAAGAGAGGTTTTACAATAGACGAAGTTTTCTGCTGCTCGACAGAGCATCACTTCACGCGCATTTGGGAATATCTGCTTGAAACCACCCTGACTAATCAATGCAAGATTAATGGACATTTCAACCCGCCGTGGTTGCTTAGTGGCTATGGTGTTGGGCTGCTAAGCACGAGGTCACGGGATCGAATCCCGGCCACGGCGGCCGCATTTCGACGGGGGCGAAATGCGAAAACACCGTGTACTTAGATTTAGGTGCACGTTAAAGAAGCCCACGTGGTTCAAATTTTCCGGAGTCCCACACTACGGGGTGCCTCGTAATCAGATCGTGGTTTTGGCATGTAAAACCCCATAGTTTCAGATTAACAGTGACAGAGGCACTCACATCCCATCCCATTTACCGTTAGCTATAATCATTTTCAGTAGTTGTTTGACAATGTTTTACAATGTTGGAATCAGCTAGCGCAAGACAAGTGTAATTGGAGATCGCAGGGCGAGGCCTCCGTCCTGCAGTCGACATAAATATAGCGTGATGAAAATGATGATGATAACCATTTTTAGTAAAGCGTTAGTTGCTCACTGTTGTAACATATCTGCATCGAGAGGCATTATTTGCTGTCAATTTTATGCTCATACGACATCTACAAGCGACTTAAGCAACGGCTTTTTCCTAGAAGTGGTTAAACGATAAGGAGATCCAAGATGGTTTACTGGGGAGGTCTGCTTCGATGAAATGTGATTTACAATAGAGAACTTCAAATGGACGACCGATCGCCGTTCACAAACCTCTGGCTGGTATAGGAGCCCCAATAGCGCAAAAATTGTAATTTTCAGGCGCTGAGCAGAGCATGAGCAACATTGAAATGTTCTAATGCGTTTCTTCCAATATAAGTTATTAATTTCTCTCAAAATTCATCTAGATATGCTAAATAGTTCCAAAACTATGCGGCGTTGAAAACCTCATAGAACTCCAAAGCGTATTTTACAGACATTTAGTGATTCACAGCAGTATGCATAATGACCCTGTAAAACTCTAACCTGGCGACTCATCAAACTAAATTTTCAACATCTGTTCGACATTTCATTGCACATTCTCCATTAGTTCTATCAATAAAATTTAGTCGCTATTTGGAGAACTAGTTTCGATCGGCCTTTGGAGCGCACATTCTCTACGACTTCACACATGCTCTACGCACATTCACAAATAACTTGATTAAAAAAAAAAACACCACCTACTATGTGATTGATGTGCCTACTGAAAGGCATAAGTACCTTCAGGCGCGATTTACCGGTGAGTTATAATAATAAGTTATTTTCTAAGTGCACTTCAGCATAACACAAGTGCCTTGCGCGATTTTCTTGTCGACCATACTGTCATTAGTTTGTTGTGAAGACACGTAAGACACGTAAAATACGCCTCGCACCAATCCCATGAGGACCTTGTCCTTTCATTGGGCATTTTATGTCAATGCGGCAACTGTGCATGACACAGGTCATACGATGACTCTCTGTTATGCATGCACATGATTAAAGTATATATTGCTACGGCATGAGCCGGGCAAGGAGAAGAAGAGAAAGACGTTAGCTGGTGCAGCCGCTGGACGCCATCTTTACTTCGCCATCAACCTCTTCCTTTAAATAAAGCCGGTTCAACATGAACCGTAACAGTTTTGTGGTGGAGGTGCTGGGTATTTCGACCAAGACGACGGAGCTGCTGCAGCAAGTGCCACGCCGAAGCCGACGCCTCGCTCGACTGCCTCCGACACCACTTGAGATATACTGAATATATACTGAATGTTTCTGCGAAGATGTTTACCAATTTTTTTTATTCATGCGTTGAAGATAGCACTATTCTTATCCTTGAGCTGGACTGCTGGAACACGTGGACAACATTTGCACTGGAATAAAACCGCATAAATGACTAATTAAGAAAACTTCTCTAGTTCCGCTTTTTGTCTAATTGGCTTACACGATATATTGCAATAATAATTCCCTAACTTTCCGAAAATATACATTGGCGGTCCAGTAACTTGTGTGCCTCAACGACTAATACGACCTTTTGTTAAAAAAAGCAGAAGAGCGCATTCTTGCCACAAGGTTGATGGCAAGTATGTGGAAAATAGTGTCATCTGCCGAATTATTTTCAAATGAATATGCTTTGCAGTCTCACCGGCTACAATTACTATATTGCGATGTGTGCTGTGAGGTAACTATTTAAAAACCAAATCACAGAATTTTTCGTGATTTTAATTTATCGTGCTGTTAAGGTCCGCCACTTCAAGTGGACCAATTCAAGAAGTAGAATTGTGCTATCTACCCAGGGAATTTTCTGTTTAATTCCTTAAACTCTTCGCAGAAACACCGAATATACGTTTATACATTTGCAATTAGGGAATTTCACTCTTTGCAGTTGTGAAAGTATTGAATTAAATATTTTTATTTTTGCGTTCATACTGTTTCGTCTTGTAGTTTTTAATAAGCGCGCTCGTTAGCCTATATTTTGGGATAGTGGGCTCATTAGCAGCCAACCTTCCCATGTAGTCACAGGTAATAAACAACAAGAACGGGCCTCTAAGTCATAAGAGGTTTGTGATGCGGCGCCTGGCAGCTATAGCCGTCTGAATGGATGACCACCATTCGATAGAAGTAAAAAAATGAAAGCTACATCTCAAAATGGCAAAAAAGAAGGCAAATAAGAAAACAACAAAATAAACGTTTTGCATGCGTACTTACGCTTATTGGCTTTTTCAGCAGCATCCGCATCAAGTGTACCACCGCCATAAACAAGCGGTACAAGGGCCAGCAGCAGTAACTTCAAAACCATATCTGTTTGAAAGCATTGGAGTCTAAATCAGAAGGAGGCAAAGTCCTGCGCATGATATCCACTGCCTTCTAATTTATACGTGTTATAGTCAACACCACTGACAAATATTAAACCAAGCGCCAAAAACTATCTACCACTCTTCAATGGACTGTCGTCCACGTGGTGTCCTGTCCTCTTCTTTGTCCGTATTTGCGCTACAGTGCCTTCAGTTCGTATTGACCAACTCACCCAACAAGACGTTTGACTGGATTACCTCAGTGAACTACTTAGTCGCCGCAGTCGCCGGCGGCGGCGGCGCGCGCCCGGCCTGGAAGCTTCAACGCGGACTTTCTAGGGGCGCCACCGTCGACTTGCTTTGGCAAGCAAAAAGTAAAGAAATAACCAAGCGCTTTAGGAGAGGATACGGCGGAGGAAAGGGTAGATGGTGTTACTTTTTGTATATAGGGACTTTAAAGTCAGCTGCAGGGGCGTATGGAAGTGTCCTCTCTTATCCTTGTATATGTTACTTTATGGTCGTCGTCCAGCAGCGTAGCCGGCGCTGGAGTCCTGTGAGCGAAAAATATTCTATAGGCCACTAAAGTAGTTCTTCTACCACAAAACGTGCTCACATTTTGTCTTATATTCTTGACAAAGTTATTCCTCAGAATTTAGAGAATGACAGCCCACAAACCAATGGGATGAATGGAAACGCCGACAGCTCATGACTTTTATGTTAAATCTTTTCAGAGTGAAATAATAAAAGTGCAAAGGAATAACAGAAAATCGGCCCCCGCAAGAGGCCGCGTTTCTACCCGACATTTCGCCTTCGTACATAGCGCTCCCCGCCACCGTTTCCCGGTAAACATTACTGTTACATCAGGTGCAGTTGCCGGAAAGCGTGAGGAGCAGTCAGGCATCTGCGAATGCTATCGCGTTCCACTCTTAAAGGCGAAGTTTAATCGTCCTCCAAGTTATAATGGAGGTGATGTGCGCTGCGGTCTTAATCTTCTTTTTAGAGTTATTTTATTTGACATGCAAAGCTAGAAATGTATGTCTAGGGCACATGCTTAGCGGAGGCCGCACCCAATCAGGCACACATAAATATGAGTCACATACAAAACTACATACAAAAGTACATACAACAGTAGGACACATACAAGTAGGATACCACATCTCATGGTTCCCAGCCCATCTAGATGGCTCAGTTAACCCGCTCAGATGTAATCCTAACGAGCAGGCCCACAGGACATAGCCAAGCTCGGAGCGCGGTCAACATCTACAAAAATCCATTATGTACTTTCCATAAAACTGTTTCCCATTATCATCTCGGCAGGAGGACATTTCCATGCACCCCCCCCCCCCGCACCCCAAGTTGAACAAACCTCAGGCTAGCACACTCAGACTTCTGCAAACCCGTTCGTATCTAACTCCTCGGTCCCTTAACAGGATAGACCCTGGCCACTCACAGTCGTTCCCCAAATGTGGTCATGCCTCATGCTCTTTTGATCACATGCCCTGGTTGTGCCCAGCCCTTAACGCCTCTACACCCATCACGAAAGAGCAATGTGAGGAATCCCTCAACGGCAGCAATCTTCATATTCAACTCCAGACTGTCCAGAGGGCCCACGACATCGCGGCGGGACTTCGCCTCCCGGTCCCATCGCGGGCGGACCCACCGACTTAATCTGGGGGAGCCGAATAGATTTCAGTTCCTCAGGACTCTAGTAAAGTTCGTGTCAAATTAAATAGAGCGCAGTCATTGACCCTCAGATTATTGCAAACAGGCTGGTATCCCAGCCCGGCTTTATTACACAAGCTTTATCCCGACGCTTATGCCAGTTGTTCATGCAGGCACTGCAATGACTTCGCTAGCCTAGACCATATGCTCTGGCGTTGCCCCTCGTTACGAGGCACGGAACAAATAAATGAGCACAAGTGGTTCTCCGCTATCAAGAGCCCCAATGCCGGGGCGCAACTATGGGCTGTCCAGAGGGACCACGATGCGGCGGTCGGGCATGGCCTGACTGTCCCAACGTGGGAGCGGCCCGCTGCGCGCTGAGTCGCGTACCTCAGGACTTTCATTAAAGTTTTACATCCATCCATCCATCCATGCCATGTCACATACAAAAACTAGTTGGGCATATGATCATCATAATTTTTTTATGATGATGTTATGATGATCAAAAAAAATTGCAGTCGAAGACAGCAGGAAGCTAGGTGGGGTATGAAATTAGGAAATTTGCAGGTGGAAATTGGAATCAGCTAGCGCAAGACGTAAATAACAATTTGCAGTTGCTTTACGTAAGCAGCAAATACAGGGGACAATGTTCTCATTGGCCTATCGCTCTGGCTCTGTGTCTTCTTTGGACTTTTTAGCACAAGTACTTCCGCACGAACAGGCACAAATATACATCTACTGTGCTTATAATACAATGCTTAAATGTTACCCGCTGTATCCACAAATATTGTGGAAGTTGGAGATTCGGGTGCAAACCTCCACAGGTCTACCGGGCAATAGTTCGCCTGTCACTGATCAGCGCGTCTCAAGTGCGATTGCCAGCTGACCCGACCAGTTCATTTGGAGGGATCTATATGCCCAACGAACGCTGGGCATATAGGGGGAAGCACAGTCGAAGACAGCAGGAAGCTAGGTGGGGTTATGAAATTAGGAAATTTGCAGGTGGAAATTGGAATCAGCTAGCGCAAGACGGTACGTTAACTAACTGTACGAGCTAACTGGTACGTTAGCTCGTACATATTCTCCTCGTTGCATTGCTTGTGGGCCGTCCCAGACAATCAGACCCAGAAGAAGAGACTGCGCTCTCAATAAGTGAAAGCTCATGCATAAAGCGGCACATACCGGACTTCATTGCTGTCGTCTTCTCGCTTCGGTGTGCGCGTGAGCACTTGCTGTGCAGTCGTTCAAACAGAAGTGTTTTATATACAGAACTCAGGCTAAAATAATTATTGCACAGGTGTTTAAAAAGAATTGAGGAAACTTTCTCATCTGTCACTGTACGACATCACCTGACTGTCAGCTGGCAATCGCACTTGAGGCGCGCTGATCAGTGACAGGCGAACTATTGCCCGGTAGACCTGTGGAGGTTTGCACCTGAATCTACGGCGTGCCTCATAATTACCCCCGTCTTGCGCTAGCTGATTCCAATTTCCACCTGCAAATTTCCTAATTTATAACCCCACCTAGCTTCCTGCTGTCTTCGACTGCGCTTCCCCCTATATGCCCAGCGTATATGCCTCCAAATGAACTGGTCGGGTCAGCTGGCAATCGCACTTGAGACGCGCTGATCAGTGACAGGCGAACTATTGCCCGGTAGACCTGTGGAGGTTTGCACCTGAATCTCCAACTTCCACAATATTTAAGGATAAAGCGGGTAACATTTAAGCATTGTATTATAAGCACAGTAGATGTATATTTGTGCCTGTTCGTGCGGAAGTACTTGTGCTAAAAAGTCCAAAGAAGACACAGAGCCAGAGCGATAGGCCAATGAGAACATTGTCCCCTGTATTTGCTGCTTACCTAAAGCAACTGCAAATTGTTATTTACGTTAGCTCGTACATATTCTCCTCATTGCATTGCTTGTGGGCCGTCCCAGACAATCAGACCCAGAAGAAGAGACTGCGCTCTCAATAAGTGAAAGCTCATGCATAAAGCGGCACATACCGAACTTCATTGCTGTCGTCTTCTCGCTTGGGCCTGCGCGTGAGCACTTACTGTGCAGTCGTTCAAACAGAAGTGCTTTATATACAGAACTCAGGCTAAAATAATTATCGCACAGATGTTTAAGAAAGAATTGAGGAAACTTTCTCATCTGTCACTGTACGACATCGCCTGACTGTTTACTGGGCGTGGAATGCGATCTTGAATATTAATGAGCTCATATAGAAAGACATTATAATCAGGCACGACGAACTAAGTATACCTAGTAGTGGGTTTGGAATGTAGCAGAGGCGTTATTGTGCCGCGCATACAAGATGCAGGGTGATCATTAGCATATTAGCATAATTATTGTCTTTGTGCTG
The DNA here is from genome assembly GCF_013339745.2 of Dermacentor silvarum. Classification (NCBI taxonomy): domain Eukaryota; kingdom Metazoa; phylum Arthropoda; class Arachnida; order Ixodida; family Ixodidae; genus Dermacentor; species Dermacentor silvarum. The sequence continues at coordinate 26,822,500 of NC_051164.1, forward strand.
GATTATTCGAAGAAGCGGACATCACTAGCACAAGAAATCGAAACACATATTTAACCAATTTGTATTTCGCCTTGCAAACTCACCGGCCACAATTCGCGACTTGCAATATGGGCCGTTAAGTTTTATAGTGATGAAGTTAATTAGTCAATTTTCATGAGCTTTCATTGGGCACGGCAGTACCACAAGAATGCAGACGTCTAATCCACTGTCCTTCTTCATGCAGCTTGCTGTCAGCATACTCCTTATCGGGGGGGATGCGCACACCGGGCTGCTACCGGAGATGATCAGCGTAACGCATATCAACAACACCGGTTTCCACGCGCCAGATGATTCCTACTATCTGTGTTGGGACAACTGGCCACGTGGTTCGGCGACCGACGCGCCCTGCTGGACACATGACCGGCATCGAGCGCCACCTATTCTACCGGCTATATATGGTCTTCCTTCAATGCCAGGAGCCATTGGGCACGGCAGTACCACAAGAATGCAGACGTCTAATCCACTGTCCTTCTTCATGCAGGTGAGAAGGCGACACGATAAGTGTTTTAGATCTAGTAACCACTTCTTGTTGGTGCTGCCGTACCCGCGGCTTGTTGTTGCAGTTGCCGATGTTGTTTTGTTTTTATGGAAACTTCTTTTAGTAGCTGGAGATATAGAAGAAAATCCAGGCCCCGAGTTAGGCCAGATAGCTAAACAACTAAAGGATATCGCAACCGACATAAAAGATATAACAGAACATCGGCTAACCGAAATTGAAAAGGAGATAGACGCCCTCTCCAAACTTGAAGAAAAGGTGGTGTCATGCGAAAACAACATATTGCAATTGGAAAGAGCCTTTAAAAGATTAGAAAGCAGGGTTGATGATTTGGAAAACCATAGCAGAAGATCAAATCTTATTGTTTACGGACTACCCGAGGTTGAGGGCGAAAACAGCTCTACATTGGAACACAGCGTCAATCAAACGATCATCAAGGATACCCTTGGTTTAGAGCCAGTTGCCTTAGAACGAATACATCGCTTAGGCAGACCGAATAAAGATAAAAACAGACCGGTCATCTTAAACCTACTTGACTCAAGAAACAAATCAATGATATTGAGGAAAGGCTACAAACTCAAGAACACTAACTACTCTATAGGTGAAGACTTCAGTCGTAGAGTGCGGGAAAAGAGAAGAAAACTCTGGGAAAGTACTAAATCAAACCGTGAGAAAGGAGAAAAAGTATCTCAATTTTTTGATAAACTGCACATAAATGACAGCATGTTTGTCTGGGATGACGAAAGAAACATGAGAATCGCAGTTCAAAAAAACGCCGAAAGAAGTCGACCAGTAACTCGAAGCCACAAACATTCACAGAAATAACATTACTAAATGTGAACGCCAGAAGTATTGTCAATAAAACTGAAGCATTAGAAAACCTGTTACTCGAACACAGCCCTGACATAGTTGCCATTACTGAAACATGGCTTTCACCAGAAATATCCAGCCACGAAATAGCACGCCCAAATTACTCAGTTATCCGTAAAGATCGACCAACTCGAGGCGGTGGAGTAGCTCTGCTTATTAAGAAGCCCTTACCCTTTGTATTGATGCCCGACGTTCCAGATGTTGAGGCTGTGTTCTGCAGGATTATGTGCGATGACTTTGCAATACTTACTGGTTGCTTTTATAGAAGTCCTCTTTCTGGTCACGAAAGTGTTATTGCTGTACAGGAGTTTATGCAAAAGCATACTACTAACCGAGTTATTCTTATGGGAGACTTCAATTTACCTGATATTGACTGGAATACCATGCATCACACTTCACTCTCATCAAATTCGCTGATTGATTTGATGCTAAACTTCGGGCTTCATCAAGTTGTAACCTCTCCTACGCGAATACAAGGAACAAGCGATAACATCCGAGACTTAATACTGATTAGTGACAACTTCCCCCTAGATCTACTGAACTCGGAGATCATAAACGGTATCTCAGATCACAACATACCAAAGTGTCAGCTGCCCCTCGGATGCACTGCAACAGCTAAAACTACCGAAGTTATTGTCCCTAATTTTCAAAAAGCAGATGATTCCGCTATACTAACCTATTTAGAGCACGAATACCAAGAATTTTACGAAATGGCCAACGATAGTTCTGTTCACGTCAATGATCTTTGGCTTCATTTCAAGCGTATAGTCTCGCACTGCATGCATCATTACATCCCGAAAAAAAGCAAAAAAGCACAAAAAACAATCCTTGGATAACACGCGATATAATTCATGTCAAGCGCAGAATAAAACGCTTGCGCCGTAACATAAAAACGAAAGGTGAAAGTACACAAAAAAATCGCAACTATTTCGCGCTACGGACGAACTCAAGTTAAAGACTAAGCTCGCGAAGCATGCGTATTTCAATGAAACATTGCCTAACCTTATCACTCACAACCCTAATCGCTTTTGGAACTTTTTTCGCGCACGCCCTGCAGCGACACCAGATCGTCCACGCGAGGAAAAATTGGCACTCGCTGATAAATTTAACCAACACTTTCACTCAGTCTTTACTAAAGATAACAACACACTTCCATATTTGCCACCGCCATCATTCCCCACTATTGACACATTAACAATAAACGACTCAGGAATATTTAAGCAGTTACTTGAGCTAGACGTGAAGAAAGCAAACGGTCCCGATAACATTCCCAATGAGTTCTTGAAAAGATATGCTGAATGTAACAGTAAATATCTTGGTCTTATTTACCGCAAGTCACTTTCGACATCAGACTTGCCAGAAGATTGGAAAATTGCTAAAATTGTACCGATTCATAAGTCAGGTGACCCTAGCCTACCATCTAACTACAGACCAATTTCACTTACCAGCACATCATGTAAAATTTTGGAACACATTATTCTCAAACACTTAACCGCATATTTCGAAGAACATTTTCTAGTAGATGTTCAACACGGTTTTAGAAGAGGTTTATCGACAGTCACTCAGCTAACAGAGGTGGTACACGATCTTGCTTCAAGTATTAATAATCATAATCAAACTGACCTACTTCTACTAGATTTCAGTAAAGCGTTTGATTGTGTGTGCCATAGTAAACTAACTGCCAAAATTACAGCTGTGATTGGCAATGGACCCATTACTGCATGGATAAAAAACTTCCTATCTCACCGATCACAATTTGTCGTCATCGAAAACATCCCATCTGCTCCGGTGCCTGTTACATCAGGGGTCCCACAGGGCTCAGTAATAGGTCCGCTATTATTTTTGGTTTTTGTCAATGACATTACAAACAACATTGATTGTAAAATTAAACTCTTTGCAGATGACTGCATAATATACAGAGAAATACGTAATCACGAGGATCAAGTTCTGCTGAATAACACACTAGCAAAAATAACCGAATGGTGTGATAACTAGCAAATGACCATTAATGAAAACAAAACGGTTTGTATGACAGTAACGAGAAAAAAGCACCCATCGCTTTTCCCCTACACACTTAACGGCAGCCTCGTATCTAGAGTTCAACAGCATAAGTATCTTGGTTTAACGATAACGTCCCACCTCAACTGGACATCGCATATTAACAACATTACTTCTTGTGCACTACGAAAACTCTTTTTTCTCAAAAGGTGCCTGCGGATGGCACCAACTAACGTCAAACTTTTAACTTACACTACATTTGTGAGACCTGTCCTTGAGTATGCTAATGTCGTATGGTTCCCGTTCACTAAATCTAATATATCTAAACTGGAAAGCATTCAGAGAAAGGCAATTAGGTTTGTCCACCAAAAAATACCGACGCAGTGATCCACCTACTCTTCGCCTAGCACAGTCAGGGCTTGGAACGTTGGCAGTTCGAGCAAAACGCGCTCGCCTAAAATTTCTGCATCAAATACTACACAAGCGAGTAAAACTAGATGCTTCTGCATACGTTACCTTTTCTAAATCCCGCATACTTCGTCATAACCATCCGTATACGCTAAACGAGTTCCTTTGTAATAACGATACTTTTCAGTTTTCCTTTTTCCCCCGTGTTGTTCGCGAGTGGAATAAGCTAGATGCATCTATAACTAACACAGTATCGCAGTCCGATTTTGTTAAGTTATTGGAAGATGAAATAAATGGTTAGGAAAACAACAGTTCTTATGCATATATAATCACCAAAACTACCACTTTTTGAACTATAGCTAAAAATTTACCTCCTTATTTCTGTCATCGTTTTTGTAACATTTGCTCTTTTTATTAATAGTATTATTGTTGTAAAATTGCGCATTGAACCTGTTTCATGTATTTCCATTTACATGTTTGGATGTTTTTGCCGTTCTGTATATAACACATGCATTGTATGTGCAATCATATCCCCACCTGCTATGGTCTCGATGTGAGACTGGCAGTATTGTAAATAAATAAATAAATACATTTTTGCTAATTGGTCGAATATGTCTCTCGATTTCTCTTGCAAGTATACTCTGCCTGTCTCGAGCAATCCAGCTCAAGGACTAGCATTTTGTCATCTGCAACAGACAACTTCTTTTTAATTCCGTAAGACAAATAAGATCACCGAGTATAGTGTTCTAGTTAGCCAAAGAAACACGTTAGTCATAAAGGTATATATATATATATATATATATATATATATATAATAAAATGGAACCCGCCAACCTGTTCATGGTGCATTCCGATAGTCCGTAGGGCGAGTGCGATATGTACGCCAATATGGCGGAAGCGGCACTTCTACCTGTGATATTGGAAACTGTGCATGGTTTCGCTATTTGTTACCACGACAACCAGGTCACGTGTTCTGATATTACCCTTAATTTACATTTGTTATCAAACATTGGTTCATGTTGAATATTTACCGACGGTATGGTTATTTCAATATACGAGGATCATGCTGAAAGTAATGAGCTGCACATTTTTTGTAAAAGGATTACTTCTTTTATTCTTCTTTTATTGCGAACGATTCTTGTTTTATTGCGAACGAATCTTCTTTTGTTGCGAACGATTCTTGTCAACATTGAGCACTTAAAGCCTGCCCTGCCCTGCCTGCCTGCCGCGGTGCTGGCAGTGCCTACCAACTTGAGCCGCTGGATATATGTTGGCATTCGCGATGCCGTCGTGGTCGCTGCATCTTCATAATTCGAGCTTCGTCGTGCCACAGTCACCTTTTGTTCTCTCGTACTACCGGCGCTTGAACCAGGTGGCGTGCGTAAGAAGATCCGGGCATCCGCACGTGGTTGCATCCGTACAAATAGCGATTTAAAAGGAAGTGTCCCACAAGCGTTGATTTCTGATCGTCGGACCGAAACACACCGCCTCCCCGTGCCTTCGCATGCTCTTGTCATATTTACCAGGCCGTTTATTCAAGCATCGAGGCCGACTTTTTCGTGCAGCACATGGACGACAACGCTGCGCCGAACTCCAGCATAGCATCGTCATCACAGAGACTAGGATCGACGGCTCCGGATTTAGGCGTTCACAAAGATGCTCTTAGAGTGTCGCAGCTTCGTAGAAAAGTGCGTCAACTAGAAGTTTGCGTCCCTCAGGGGTCTCCTTGAGAAGCTCGAGGATGGCGTACTACTTGGGTACTACCTTGGTGCAGAGGGAGAGGAGCCTGTTCGCAATGATCGAGCTGCTAGGCAAGCCCACGCTCTTTCTGAACCTCAGCACGCCCTAGCTCCACAATGAGCGCCTGCTCGGACTCATGAATATAGTCGAAGAGTTCGTCGAGGCGTACCGCCGCAGGGTCGTCGCCATAGCCCGCTACGAGCAAAATGCTTCGCATAACATGTATTCCCACAGTACCTGAGATGTGCACACCTTATTCACTTTCATTTCTCAAATTGTTTCAGCTCTTTTCGCATGGTCTTCATTTCTCAGCACATATGCTTCCTGCCGGTGAGAAAGCTTAGAGACAGCTCTTCCATACAAATTCATTTATGCCTTGCAGAGAGAGTGACACACTGCTGCACTAATCTCTCTTGTGTCTCTTATCAATGGCAGTATCGGAAAAACTTCCCGTCCCATTCTTTCAATTGACTTTACTGTTAAACGAAAAGCTTGATACCACGCACTTTCGGGCTACAATATAACTTTTCTTGTGGGTCTCTTATCGCCCAATGAGTGGCAGAGCTCGTGCAGTTCGTCAGTGTATCAACAAGTATTTATTTTTCGGTAAGTACAGCTTCCAACCATGTTCTAAACACCATTCTTACCTATTTTGAATATTTGGGCCCTTTCATATATTGCTACTTACCTCTCTGTGACGAGTGCATCAACGGTCTTCTTCCTGGCATCAGTCGCGGCTGTCCACGTGCGACAACCTCTACGGGATCTTCAAATTCAGTCCAGCTATATTTCAAATACCTCAGTCTTCGTGCTGTGCTCGAGCTCAGTCATGCGTCTCCACACGGGAATTTAACCTTATAACATTCGGCGACCGAATGGCTCTTTCACGTAAATTTCTATAATGGAGCATGAACGAAATGACACATCATGTCCTCACATCACAAATTCCCATCCATGATTGCAATAAACTGGCAGTTTCACCCAACGGGTGAACCATTTTCAGCGGTAGCAAGGTTCTGCATTGCGATTGGACGCTTTCCATTGACGCCTCAATTCTCGTATTGGCGCTTCTTTCTGAAGTTTAAGAATTACTTATCGAGTCCAACCAAATTTCCTGCTAAATTTCTCTCTTCCTTCTTTGTTTGCTTTTAAATTGATTTATATTGATTATTCCTATTATTAGTGCTTTAATTTATTTTAGCATCTATTGTCACTTTGCAAGAGCGCTTACTGTAAAGAGTCCTGAAAGCTTATTTCTTGTTATGACTTACTTTATTGAATAAAACGATTGTGTAGAAACCATCTCACAATGACTGTCGACGGCAATGCGTTAGCAATGAATGAATATAGCTTATTTCTTATTATGACTTACAATTGTTGAATAAAAAATTGGGCAAAAACCATCTCTTTCGCACTTCATTAAGAACACTCGCTGCCGTCTGGACCGCAGCCAAGGAGCCTGCGCATCAGTTCTGAAATGCATGATGTGCTGGTGCATGCGAACGCTGAGAAACAAGTCTTTCTTAGATTTACTGTAATTGCTCCCTACGGGAGCAGAGTTGCGCATAGGTCCGCCATCTTGCCCGCCGACGCATCCGTGTTAAGCAGAAAAGCCACTCCTCTTGAATGATGATGTGTGGTGTTTTATGGCCCTTGGCCCAGTTATGGCCAAAGAGCGCCATGTCAGTGTTTGTGAGTGTGCAGTGGAGCGATGAATTCTGAGAAGTAGATGAAGCGTCGCTGTAAAGGGGCCTAAAAATAATCACTGTAAAGTGCGTAAAATATACATGTACTAAAATCATGGAAATGACTAATGAAGTGTACTATGAAGGGAAGAATGCATTTAGAAAGAATGACACGACATTTGAAATATTTAAGATGCAGTAATTATCAAGAAGCACTACTGCCTATACAGAGCCCTTGAACCACAAGGGCTTGGAGGCATGTGCTATAAAAAAATTGCCCCCACCTCCCCGAAGGGAATCGTGAGGAAATGCGAATGCATTTCTTGCGCCGAGTACACGGCGTAGTAATTTTAATGGCGTAAATTAATGACGAGACGAGGATTTGTACGGTAACCATTTATTTACACATTCATCAGCACCTGTTTGTTCTCATTGTACCTGACGGCCATAATCACAGCCTTGTGGTCGCTAAAGTGTACAGTCAAAGGGTCTTTGAGAAGCATGCGCACGTCACAGTTTCGGGTAAAGGCGAGATCACAGTTTCGTCACAGTTTCAGGCATGCGAACGGTCGAGAGTGAGGCGCGTGCTTCACTCCATTTACATATACGTGCGAGCGAGCGAACGGGAGAGTGGGGCGCAGGAAGGAGAGAGAGCGAACGGCGAGAGAAGGAGCGGCGAAGCACTGCACCTACGCTCTCTCCACACTCTCCTACACTCTCTCCACACACGCGGGAGCTCCGCCGAGCGCCCGCGATGCGAGCGCCCTCACACGCCAGAGCGCGCTCCTCCTCTCCACTCACTCTCCGCTACTCCGCTGCATCACTTGCTCCGGTTGCTAGGTTCGAGGATAAGCGCGCGCGCCCGCAGCTGTTGCTATGGGAGAGGGAGTGAGAGCGGAGAGATAACACCTGCGGCGCGCGGACACCGACAGACGCCTGACATGTCCCGACTAAGAAATGCATTCGCATTTAAAACTACCATCACAGCGGCATCCTATGGAGGGAGGATGCGCTACCAACTTATTGGGCTAATAACATGCAGTACCACATCGTTCAATAAATCGACGACTGCTTTGGCTTTAAAAAGCGGTTCTTCACCAAGAAACATGATGGGATGGAGAGGGACATGATACCGATACGCTTGAGGAAAGTATTTCTTTCTCTCTGTTTCGGCTTCCCGACGCTCCACGAGGACGTGGAGGACGGTCAGCCTTTCACCACATCTACCACAGGCTGGTGGTTCATCACCAGTAAGCAAAAATTGTGTGTGCCATACGTATGTCCTATTCTTAGACGACAGAACAGGACATCAGTTCGTCTTCTTTTCGTTACGGGGGCCAGAAGCCTAACTGTGGTTTTATCAAGTGAAGCTTATTATTTCTTTCCGCGTCCCACAAGCGTTGCCAGTGGCTTCGCAGTTTCTTTCGCAGGAAAGGCTTCAAATCGGTTGCAGGAACAGCAGCTGTAGGGAGATGTAACGCCTGATATGTAACTGATGTGGCCATTTGGTCTTCTCGCACCTCAATGCCTCTATGGCCCGGCACCCAGCATATTATGACATGCTGGTTTGATATATACGCTCTGCATAGAGTGGAATAGAGCTCAATGAGTACAGGATTTTTGTGTTTGCAGAGTGACATCAGGGCTTTCACAACGCTTAGAGAGTCTGTAAATATAACTGTTTTTTGAAGTTTTGTTTTCGTTATATGATTCACAGCCGACAATAGTGCATAGGCCTCAGCCATAAAGATACCTGTCTCCGGGTGCAGTACACCGGATTCCGAAAAGGATGGACCGATGGCTGCTTAAGATACCCCGGCATGTGACTTGGAAGCGTCTGTGTAAAACTCTGTCGAGTATTTAGATTGGAGTTCTAGGAAATGCATTTTAATGTGTGCCTCTGGCGCGTGTTTCGTGACTTCTACAAATGATGTGTCGCAATCTATGAGCGGCCACTGCCACGGAGGTAACAGTTTCACTGGAGCCATAGGACGGTGATCAAGCAGCGGAACACCCATTTCCTCACTAAGATTCCTCACACGCAAAGAGAACGGCTTTCTCGCTGCAAGTCGATTGTGGAAGAGTGTGGCAGCAGTCACATCGTTTATTGTTGAATAAGACGGATGTTCATTATTTGTTTGTACTTTCAGAAAATAAGTAAAACTGCTGTATGACCCCTGCAGATGAAGTGACCACTTATTCGACTCTACGTAGAGGCCCTGGATTGGACTTGTCCTGAAAGCACCAGTCGCGAGGCGGATGCCCAAGTAGTGAACGGGGTCTAGGATTTTCAATGCACTTGGCGTTGCGGAATTATAAATTATAGACCCGTAATCAAGGCGTGAAAGGACAAGACTGTTATACAAGTTTAAGAGACACTTTCGATCACTGCCCCATGTTGTGCGCGTTAGAAGCTTTAGAGGTTCATTGTCGTCAGGCACTTTGTCCTCAAGTACTTAAGATGAGGAATAAACGTCAGCTTGGAATCTAAAATGATTCCTAGAAACTTATGCTCACTGCTCACAGAGAGCGTATCTCCTTTGATTTAAATAGTTGGGTCTGACGTTACACCTCTCTTGTTTGTAAAGAGTACCCAAGTGCTCTTCTGTGAATTAACTTTGAAACCATTTTCATCTGGCCATTTAGACAATCTGTTTATTCCCAGCTGTACTTGTCGTTCACAGATGGCAATATTACATGACTTAAAGGCTATCTGCACATTGTCGACATAAACGGAATAAAACATAGTGCGTGGGATGGCTGTATGCAGGCCGTTCATTTTTACAATAAATAGCGTGCAACTAAGCAGACCCCCTTGCGGCACACCGGTCTCTTGGGTGAATGACTTAGAAAAAGCGTTACCCATTCTTACGCGGAATGTGCGATTAGACAGATAACTTTCGATTGTGTTTAGCATGTTGCCACAGACACCCATCGCCGAAAGATCTCGGAGAATTCCGTAGCGCCATGTCGTATCGTAAGCCTTTTCTAGGTCCAGAAATACTGAGAGGTGGAACTGCTTATGTATAAAAGCATCTCTAATATAAGCTTCAATGCAAACAAGGTGATCTGTTGTGGAGATACCTTCTCTGAAACCGCACTGTAAGGGATCGGGTATTTTGTTGCTTCCAATAAAATGGATGAGGTGCCGGTTAATCATAGCATTCAGAGCTTGCATATACAAATTGTCAGAGCTAAAGGCCTATAGCTACTGGCCGAAGACGGGTCCTTGCCATCTTTGAGAATAGGAATTACGATTGCTTCTTTCCATGCAGTCGGAATGTAGCCGGCAGACAACATGGTGTTAAAGAGTGACAGTACTGTTTTGTGGGTTTCAGGGTGTAAGTGTTTTATCATTTTATATAGTATTCTGTCACATCCTGGAGCAGAATCGTTACAACAATTCAGTGAAGCCTGAAACTCCGCCATGCTAAATGGACGATTGTATGCTGCATTGGCTGTGTCTTTCCGACTCAGCGGCTGTCTCTCTGCTTGTCGCTGGTATTTTAGAAATGTGTCTGTGTAATGGGATGTACTGAAAATATGCTCGAAATGGGCTCCTAGACAATTAACCTGGTCCTCAAGAGTGTCTCCTTATGTGTTTACTAAAGGTAGAGGATGAGTTTCGCGGCGTTTTATTTTGTTTACCCCGTTGCAGGCTTTGCTTTCGTCTGTATAAGAATTGGTGTTGCTTATGTATTTTTTCCCTACTTTCCAGTTTAGCACGTCGGCGTGTTCTTCTACCTTGTGTCTTAATCGCCTTGAAGTTAATTAGGTTTTCTGCGGTTGGGGAGTTACGAAGGAGACTCCATGCCTTGTTTTACTTTTTCTGGGCTTCCCTACACTCCTCATTCTACCATGGAATACGTCGTTTCGAAGGCGACCCATTTGTTTGGGGTATAGATAATGATGCAGCATCTATAATAAACGCCGTAAAGTATGCTACTGCATCGTCAATACCAAGTGCACGGACATCGTCCCAGGGCAAATGTGTTACTTCACGAAACCACGTCCAGTCGGCTGAATCGACATTCCATCTAGGAACATGTGTAGAGCACTCAGCTCGTTTTTGTAAGGTTTAGTACGATGGGGAAGTGATCACTTCCATAAGGGTTATTAATAACATCCCACTTCAGATATAGCATAATTGTACTGGACGCTATGCTTATGCCTATGGAAGAAAATGTTTTTTTGTGTAGCGCTGTAGAATGTTGGTTCTTTTTTGTTAAGCAAGCAGGCACTTGAAGAGAATAGAAAGTTTTCTATTAGTCTTCCTCTCGCATAACACTCGTGTCTTTGTGTAACCAGTTTCGAGAGAGTCCGGCAGTACACTCGTCGCAAAGGTGAGAATAAGATGTTTGTACGGATTTCTTTGTTGTCACGTTTGACCATTATTCTTTGCACTTTGATAACATCCTGTTCCTTCCATCTACCCGCCGTGGTTGCTCAGTGGCTATGGTGTTGGGCTGCTGAGCACGAGGTCGCGGGATCGAATCCCGGCCACGGCGGCCGCATTTCGATGGGGGCGAAATGCGAAAACACCCGTGTACTTAGATTTAGGTGCATTTAGATCACCAACGACTATGTAAGGGTGATGGAGTTCATCAATAAAGCTTTGAAATGTTGTTCTAGAGAGTTGTTAAGTTGGGGGGATGTATATAGACGCGATGGTGAATAGTTTATTGAATAGCACTGCTTCGATAGCAACTGCTTCAAGAGGGGTTTGGAGTTGCAGTGTCCGACATGCAACACCTCTGTCAGCTATTATAGCTACACCAGCTGACGCTGTAACAGCCTCGTCCCGGTCTTTCCCGAAAATAGCGTATTGCTGGAGAAAGTTTGTTTGTGTAGGTTTAAGATGTGTCTCCAGAACACACAGCACCATTGTATTTGTGTAAAAGTTCTTTAATGTCATCGAGGTTGTGCATTAGGCCTCTCACCTTCCAGTGTAATATTTGTGTATCCATATTGTTTGTGTTTTTGGGCTGTGTGTCAAGAGACGAGTCCAGTTGGCTTACGGAGCCTTTCCAGGCCCCGTAATCCGGAGTTTGTCTTTCTTGGAGCGGTCGCGAGAATCGCGTCGCTCCGGAGGCTCGGGATGCTCCGCCTAGCTTGGGGTTGTGTCCATCGACTCCAGGGAGCCGCTGGACTTCCGGGGTGGGCCTTGCCTCGAAAAGCAGGGCCTTGGAGGCCACCAACCCAGAGGTCGATGGGCTCTCCTTCAGAGACGGCGCAGCAGCGCTGGCTGCTGTCGCCTGGGGGGCTTGTGGCACAGCTGCGGTCACACTTTTTGTGGACTGGGCCGATTCCGGAGTCTGCTGCAGCGTTGCCCCCTTTCGCGCTGCACCAGCATACCCTGCGGTATGCAGGAAGGAAACGCGTTTCCGCGCTTCTTGAAATGAGATGTTCCCTTTCACTTTCAAAGTAATGATATCTTTTTCCTTCTTCCACGTAGGGCATGATCGGGAATATGAGGCATGCTCACCGTCGCAGTTTGCGCAGTGGAGCGTGCCAGTGCAGTTGTCGGAAGGGTGTCCTTGTTTGCCACATTTTGCGCAAGTAAGCCGGCCGCGGCAGCTTTGCGAGCCATGGCCAAATGTCTGACATTTGAAACATCTGCGTGGATTTGGAATGTAGGGTCTTACTCGTGTCTTTGTGTAACCAGTTTCGAGAGAGTCCGGCAGTACACTCGTCGCAAAGGTGAGAATAAGATGTTTGTACGGATTTCTTTGTTGTCACGTTTGACCATTATTCTTTGCACTTTGATAACATCCTGTTCCTTCCATCTACCCGCCGTGGTTGCTCAGTGGCTATGGTGTTGGGCTGCTGAGCACGAGGTCGCGGGATCGAATCCCGGCCACGGCGGCCGCATTTCGATGGGGGCGAAATGCGAAAACACCCGTGTACTTAGATTTAGGTGCACGTTAAAGAACCCCAGGTGGTCCAAATTTCCGGAGTCCCCCACTACGGCGTGCCTCATAATCAGAACTGGTTTTGGCACGTAAAACCCCATAATTTTTTGTTCCTTCCATCCTTCAACTAGTCCTTCGCTCAGATTCATGAGATCGTCTTCGGATACCACACCTCTGCATGTGTTCATTGAGCGATGTGGGGTTACCGTGATTTCAACATCACCAAAAGCAAGGAGATTTGAAATCTTTTCATGTTGTAGTTTGTCGCGTACTTCAAGCAGTAGTTCGCCGCTAGCCATATTAGTGATTTTGTACCGGGACCCAGCCCGTCTGTGAGAACTTTTGCAACGGTGAAAGGTGAAAGGGTTCTGACTGTATTTTCGGCGCATTTGCTATGTATAACATGGTAGCGTGGGAAGGATTCCTTGCGTTGGACAAAAAATTGAGTTTCTTCGGTGCGTCCTCTTTTCGAAACAGGGCGATCAGGTAGTCGGGGAAAGGTACTTAAAGCCATAAACACTTTTTGTTTTCGGCAGCTACGCCAGCCGCCCACCACCGAGCCCAACGAAAGGACGCTACGACACCCGAAGGAGACGCAGACGCCAGCTGTGCGTAGCTACTATAACCTAATATAAATATCCTAGGTTGGATAAAATACACCAGATTAACCCTTGCTGCCTGCGAAGTCGGAAATAAGAGGAAGATAGGAGGATACAGGAAAGATTGCAAGTGATTGAGAAAGAGCAAGATCTGAGAGGAGGATAGGAAAAGGCAACTACCGATTTCCCCCGGGTGGGTAAGTCCGGCGGTGCCGTCTACGCGAAGCAGAGGCCAAAGGGGTGTGTTGCTTCCGCCGAGGGGCCATAAAGGTCCGAACACTCGGCATTTGCTCAACCCCCAGGATCCCCTTTTCCCCGGACACGGCTAAGCCGCGCACGGTTAGGCGCGGGAGGATCCAACCCCCATGTGCTCGGGTCCGTGGTGTCGCAACACACCAAACGCCTGCTCACGCAGACGCCCCTGCGGGGACTCCTCTTGAATCCAGGATACGGCGCGACTTAGTGCCCGAGTGTGCTTGATCCTTCATTCCACGAAGGCGGTGGCGCGGGGCGGCAGTGCAGGCCATAGAAACTCTATGGTGCAGGCGCAGCTGTGAAGTTGGCTTTCACTCAAAAGGGTGCTTTTTCCGCATGTGACCATATTTGGCGAATAGGGGCGCGAGCGGCGCGTTCAATCAGACGCGCAACTCTGCACCCCAAGTGGAGCCTATACGGTGACTCTAGTCTTACTGGACATACTGCGCCATCTAGTGGCGCTGCCGAGAAGTGCACGCGTGGCCTCCGAGACCAGAAGCGTGGCATGCCAGTGCCTGCGAATGTTGAGAATTGTTCCCTTGCTTGGCCGCACCCTCAGTTGTAGATACTCAGTGTCCTAAGCTGAGAGGTTCATTGAAAAGCGACACATACCCAGTGCAATTGTGGTGCAGCCTGATAATGCGTCGGGTTGCTGTCCTTGAAGAACCCTTGTGACGGGTTTCATTCTGCTCAGAATTGGACAAATTTAAGGGATGTTTTTGTCAGTGTAGAAACGGCACATTTCCAGTGGCACACACCTAGCTACCCAAGTTGGCGTAAATGATGTTCATTGAAGAGAGGCACGAACCTGCAGTTAACATCAAAGCGGCTCTCAATGGGCATGTCTACCGTCCCCGACGGGGGAGGCGACTGCGAAGGCGGCGACGCGGCCGCCAATTTTTGTTCGGCTACCTCTGCTTTAAGACGCTCAAAGGCGTCCCTTAGCAAAGCGTTTTCGCCCTCGAGTTCTGTGATCCTAGCCGCGCCATGCTTTGGTAGTGGTGATAGTTCCGTCATTATCGTGGGTGACGTTCCCTTGACAGTCGGCCCAGCGGGTCTTCCCAGTGGGCGTTCCTTGTAGTCGAACGGCAGGAGGTCCCCTGGATCGCGTGCGCCTTCTGAAGCGGGAGCGCCCGTTCCTGGACGAAGAGCGTGGCGCCGGTTAGCCGGCGCGCCCTGTCGACGGGGATCTGCTGCGGCTCCGCGCCTGGTCGGCGCCGGTGGGCGCAGGTGGTTTGGCACGCTGACGTTCGCGTCTACTTCTGCGAACCACACATGGTACTTGAAATCGCTGCTTGCACAGCTTGACCGGTATATTGTAGCGATGCCTTTCCGATGTTAATGCCTTTGCGCGCTTTTCGCGCTTGGTCAGTGGTCAGAGCGACGGTCCGCTCACGTTATCAACGGGATCAGCCGGCCGTGCGCGGTGGTTGATAAGACTAGTATAGAATTAAGCATAACGCATCGCTACAAAATACCGACCCTTGTCCGCTGTAGGGTGAGGTCCTCCACAGAGGGCGCATTCGGGGTTGCACGTGTGATCCTCGGACGGGGATGGCTCCCCGCGACTTCTGCAAATCAAGTCTTTGGGTGGCGGGCAGACGTCGGCTCGGTAGCCTAAACTTCCGCATGCGTAGCACACATTGTTTGTCGACGGTAAAGCGTACACCGTAACATTTTTGGCCCGCACATGACGTAGTTAGGCATCTTCAGGCCATCCAAGAGAACGACGACCGTTGTAGTGGTCTTGATGCGCTTGACCTCCAGTGCTCTGGGGTTTCTCGGCGGTACATTGATGCTGGTGAGATAATGTTGATTAAAGTCCAGGTCGACGCCTCTGACAACCCCCTTACATGTGTTGTTCTGTGCGGCCAAGTAAGAGCTGACTTCCAGACTATGATTGCATCGATTCTAAAATATTCGACCGGTGTACTTACGACCAGTATATTCTGAATATTGTTGGGAATAGAGCACTGCACGGGCCGATTTTTTCAGGCCGGGTCCATCCCGGGCCAGTTTTTACGTTGCGCTGCCCGCCCAAGCCTGACCAAAAGTTTTATGGCGAGACCCGGGCGCCCGGAAATAATCTACGTTAAACGCCCCGCCCGGCCCGCCATCCCTTTACCTTAGGGCCGAGCCCTGCCCGAACCCGGCCCGAGACCGAAAAATATCACCGAGCGGCATTCAAAAAATAAAATGAAGAAGTGAATGAAAGGGATTTATTCTTAAGGAATAAATACATGTCATATGCAATTATGAACACCATTTGAGCGGTCTGAATGCAAATACCAGTGCGCGAAGTAGTACGAATGACCCTGCCGAGCAGTATCGCCTGCAGTTTCCAACAGCGCGACCTTGATGAGGCCCAATCCACTTCTATCGCAGTGCCGCCGTAGTATTTTTCCACGTCGGGCGCCTCACTGCTAAGCATGCGCCGCCCCAGCCGCACGCCCCACTCAACCGTATTCTAGTACACTATCGCCGAAGCGCAGCCGCGACCAGTCGTGAGCGCAGGGCATGGATGGTGTAAATGGAGAAAGAAAGCTTCTTGTTCCTCCATGGTGCAGCGTATGGCGCTGCTGCTAGGCGGCCGGTTGAGAACATGCGTGATGTCATGGATGGACGCAGTGCCATATTTCAGCCGCGCGGCGAATTATGTTATCTTACCAGTCATCGTTTTACCAATTCGCCTTTGAAGAATCAGCAAGTCGCGAACGCGTTTGCACTGCGCTGAAAGCATTTATTACATTAATTTACGTAAGGAATACACTGGCATCCTTTGGTTTGAGGTGACATCGGTCTTTCTGGACTTTTACAATCTGTTCAAACAGCGCTAAATGCGACGGAAGGAGAAAAGGGAAGTACACAGGAGTAGCACTGCTAGCTTCCAGCTGCGCCGGGGCAACAGGTTTTTCAGAGTAGAGACGTGCGAGGATAACTCGCTGCACGTTACGTGCACACCACCAGAAAGTCCGATCCCAGCACTGGCCCACGTGAAAATACCCGAGCCCGGCCCGTGTCCATGTCAAAGAGCAAATGCCATGCCCGAGCCCATGAAAAAACTGCCCTACCCGGCCCGGCCTGGCTAACTTGCCGGGCGGGGCCCGGGCTTTCGGGTAAGCCCGAGTCCATGCAGTGCTCTAGTTGGGACACACAATTTCGTTAGCTACCTCGGCAGGGTTTTGTTGCGCTGCCATCGCCACGGCGTGGGTCACCTGAATTTTGCTTACATTCTTGACGTTCAGGCGCCCTCGGAGTCAAACGATGATCCTATAGTGCTCCCTCGGTAGACGGGGGATTCTCGATGTGGTGGCGAGACGCTTCTTCACGCCTGCGTCCGCCGGTGAGGCCACCACGTTATGCCGAACTTGCGTGGGCGTTTTGCTCGAACGCACTGTGTTGCTTGCGCTTTGAAAGGGCCGCGGTCCATCCGGATTCAAGGCGCTCTTCGGGAGTAATGTCCTTCCCTTCAACTTAAATTTGCATAGACATCTCCTGGTAGAAAAAGAACGGCTGCGCGAAAGGAGAGTCCCCTCCACTGCGCGTTCGCCGGGAAAGTAGGCCGAGCTGCAGGTTAGATCTAGCGGCCGTTCGGCGCGGTCTGGCAGAAAAGCTAAAAAAAATGGCAATAGGACCACTAGCCGAGAGATGTCCGGGATTGGCGTTGTCCTCAGAACAAACTGCGTCGAATGACGTAAAGTTCAGCCACAGAAACCACATGTTTCCGTCCGAAAACATATGAAGTAGCAGGAGCCCATGTGTTCCCATCCGTACTAGACGGCGTCCCCTGGCGGTCCATACAAGTCCAGTAAAAAAATATCAATCATATATCAAATCAATTTTCAATCATAATATCAAATCCGTGTCCGCGGGAGGAGGCGTGGCACAGAGTTTTCTCAACGATCTCTAGGTGACGCGGTACGTGGGCGTGACTGGGGGTCGCCACGAGAGGGTTGAGCGATATCGGGTAGTGATCCGATCCCTGTGCGCCGCGGCTGCGTCTCCATTCGTAGTGGCAGCTCTCGCTCACCAGGGGCAAGTCGATTGCGCTTTTCTGGACACCTCGACGCACGAAAGTGGGATCGCCGGTGTTCAGGAGCAGGAGGCCAGCAGAGACGATGACCAAATCCATGCACACAACACAATCACCACCTATGTGCACCGCGAGGCTGACGACGAACGAGCTGTCCCACTGACGCACGGGCTGCACATACACACTGGCGACACAGGTGTCGGTGCCCCCAACGCGCACAGTCACTGCCGCGCACTCGACGGAGCTGGTCAGTATGTCGGCGACGTGCACGGCAGCTTGAGGAAGACATGCGCGAACACAAACAGACGTGCGCGAGCGGGCTGTGCGTTTGTTGTGCGCCGCGACAGTGCGCGCTGGTGCAGGCGTGCGACTAGCATTTGGTGGCACTGTGGTAAGACACCTAACCAGGTATGTTGAATTGTCCGGCACGCACGTACGTCTTCTGTAGCGCGAGCACATCGTACTCGTGCAGGAGAAGGTGCGCGGCGAGCTCGGCGTGTCGGCGGCGCATCGAACGAACATTCCATTGCAGGATGCGCGGCCGACGTTTCGCAAGGCTTTTAGCCATGATGGGGCAGGGCCTGTTGAGCGGCGAGGGCCGCGGCGCACATCTATCGCACACCGTCGTCCATTGGCGTGGTCTCGAGGAGCGCGCGTAATGTTGCAGCAAGTACTGCAATCAGGGGATCTCTCGAGTCACTGGTGGCAGGCTGTTGTGTCTGCGCCTGCTCCGCTGGTGGTGCACTGCGTCCGGCCAAGGACAAATTCCTTAAATTAGGCATAAACAACACAGTGCAAAAACACATCGAAACTGACTTTCTCGCTCAGAAAATGAGACTCATGCAGACCCCAACGGGCAGGAACACGCTGAAGATACTCGGTATGAGGGATGCTTGCAGAGAAATTAAGAGCACGGAAAGCATACCTCAAGACATTCGAGAGATCATTGAGACCAGCCCGATACTGAGAAACATGCATCCTAGAATACACAAGGCCAGAAGAAAGGCAAGACTGGAAGCACACGAAAGCTATTTCGCGCGGAGAAAAGACGTGTTATACGTCGACGCGACCAAATACAAAGAAGACTCCGGGGCGGTAGCCGGCGTTGTTGATCACCAGCTTAGGGAAATCAATTGCTCTTCGATCAAAGGCAACAACATCCTCGAGGCTGAGGAAGCGGCAATCGCACTCGCCATCACCCACCAGGGCAAAGAGGCCACTACAGAAATACTTACGGACGCGCAAGAAGCGTGCACAGTGCACAAGGTACAGCAGTGGACGCATATCCACTGTGGGCATCCGCATACTCAAGACAAGAAAAATCACCTTCTTGAGATGCTTCATTACGTGGACACCAGGCCATGAGACTGTGACAGGGAACCAGTGTGCCGACGCCAAGTTGGGCCCGAGCATACGCTAACCGGGGAACGCACGACGGCGGGGAACCGGACGCAGTCACCAGACGCTATTGAGCAATTTTATGAAACCAAAGAGCCCTAAGGAGGATATACTCCCCTCCCCACAAAGACCTTAGTAGAGAGCAGTCGGTTGCTTGGAGACAACTGCAGACTAATACAAACCCCAATCTGACTCTACTCAGCAAAATCTATCCGGCAACATATGACAATAAATGCCCGCTATGCGGGGAACACGTGGGTTTTATCACGTTAGATGGGCCTGCTAAAAACCAAAGGCAGCACCAGTACACAAAACACTAACACCGGAGCAGTGGGAGGCGGCGCTGTCCGGCTCAAAGCCTTAAGAACAGCTCAAGCTGATCGACAGAGTTCGCAAGATGGCAAAGGCCACAGGGGCCCTCGACTGAGGGCTCCACGTACGCCGGGAAAGCTCCTTTGTGAAAAATAAAGTTTTTCATTCATTCAGGGCATCTCTGAACGAAACGCCAGCCTGAACAGTCACTGAGAGACGAGAGGTGGGTCCGCACTCCTCCTGCACCGCGAGCGATGAGGCGCGAGCCTTGACAAGCTCGAGTGCCTTATGACGGGTGAAGCGCTCCTTAGACGAGGACAGCAGGATGGCCGCCCTTCTTTCCAGCTGCGAGGTGGGGCAGCGTGGCTCCAGGATCGCGTGAGTCCCGGCGCAATTAATGCATCGCGGCCGCTCTGCAGTGCATTCGCTGGTGGTGTGAGAGTCCCCGCAGAGGACACAGCGGGCATGTCACCTCGGTGTGCCCAAATACGCCGCAGGGGCCACACTGAATTGGTCGCGAGAGTCTGGGGCAGACCAGGCGTCGCTGTTTGAAGAGCAGCACGTCTCCGGGCACCATGTTGCCAGTGAACCTGACGCTGACGTTGCGTTCACTGAGCGCACAGGAGAGCACAGCAACGGGCGCTTTCTTGTTCTCACGAATTGTGTCTGCATCGAATGCAAGGTCGACATCATATATAGTGCCAGAGCAGGTGTTCTTTACCGGAGTTTTCGCCCTCACTGGCGCATCTGCGATGGTGCGCACGTCGAGCAGGCCCTGGAGGTCCTCTCCGGGAGAGCATCGACGGCCACCACGTTGCGTCGGAAGTTCACGCGCACACGGTGTGCACCGTCGATGCACCAGCGGCGATGGCCTCCTTCGAAAGTGCGAGGAAGCAGGATCGCTCCCCAACGGGGCGGAAGAGTACCGATTCCTCTTGTTGGTCCGAGGGAGGAACAGCGACAGACGGTAGAAGCGTCGTTTCCGAGAAAGGGTGGAAGCGATTCTTCCTCTTCCCGGCCTTCTTTTGTGCTGAGGGCCCCGCAACACCCAGAACACCCACATTGATCGGAGCATTTAACCAATGGAGCTAACCAATAAGTGTCCCATCAGCATATATCAGCTGATCTACGGATAAGTTATCGCCTGACATCGAACATTATGCTCCATTCGTTTGTGCTCAACATTGCGTGCTCCACAATCTCACTAATTTCTTCGACCTTACTTAACACTCATCACATACGCCTTTAAGTTACACATGCATGGTGACAGAATTTAGTTTTTTCGATTTCGTTTGTGACGATGGAGCAAAAAATTAGGATGTTCTTGAATTACTCAATTGGCAAATACACATTGACTGATTAACTTCATTAAGCTCACAATAAGTTTGTTCTAGACAAAGGCCACCAGAAATGCGGTTGGGTATTGTCATTGCTTTCTTTGGCAGTGGATAACGTGGCAAAAGCAATCTCTTAAATAGGCTTTATTTCCTCATTTACGAACAGCATGCAGGAAATATGTATTTTGCATCCAACACAATCCCTGTTCTCATGTAGGTATGGCTGAATAAAAATAAATAATGTTTAGCAACGTGTAGACCAAACTTTTATGGAACACCTTTATTCTCAGAAAACAACAGCAGCACACATATATTCCTTTCTTACTATGGCTTTCACCGTACGCACAAGCACGTGACCTTTACAGATTAGAAAATGATGTAACATGATTTGCTGCAAAGTGACACCTTCAAAAGATTTCGTTAACGCAGTTTGAAATATTTAATATGAGACTGGTGCTTGCAATGTCCTACACATGGAGATCACCAGGTAATGTTAATTGGAAGCTAATCAAACGACAGCACAAAGCAGCCATCGAAAGGCATTTCCTCCGCAGTACATAAGTACATATACGGAGGGATCATTTTTAAGATTCATAGAATATTTGCGAATCGCCTGCGGCAGATAGTTTAATTCTAGTCCTCCAGCTGGATTTGTAGACTAGGTGCGAACCTCTCCTCTCTCTCTTTTCATCCCTGTACTCCTTCCCCCAGTGAAGGGTAGTCAATGGAACGGGCGCCTGGTTAACCTCCCTGCCTTTCCTTTCTTCTATTTCTCTCTGTCTCTCTCCCGAGCTCGTTTATTTAAAGAGCTGGACATTACTTGCATGAGAAATTGAAACACCTAATCAACTAACTGACAGAACATCACAAATTAACTTCTTACTGAATTAATTTATGGCTCACATTGCAATTCATGAAATTCAGACGGTGGGTTTGCAACTTATCCACTTAGAACTGGCTAACACATCTAGGTTTAATTCTAGTAGATAAACACAAATACCCCAGAAAGTTGATGGGAAAGCGGCACCGCAGTATCTACAAGTACAAGTAATTTCTCCTGTGCTGTCCTTAGTACTTTTGTTTGTTGGCTTCTGATGATACGACTAGTAGAATTCGAGCCCTCGGTGTCCTTTCTTGTCGTTCATTATCTGCAACAACTGATTTCTAAAAATTATCCGAAACCTAAAAATTATCGCCTTGTATATGATCACATAGAATCAGAATTTCTACCCCAACTTGAATTATCTTTCGGTGGCTGCAATGATGTACGTTTTAATGCACGTGTTTGACCCCTTCAAAGTGCATGATTTCTGTCGTTGACGTCAATTTAATGAGGAAATATGTGCGAGTTCAAGCACACGGCTGTTTCCCATTAGCGAGAAAGAAACGCTGTTTATTCTCCTACTCAGAAGACATACCTCTGACGTCTGAATTTGTTCATTTTATGTTTCTTGGGAGTAGAAAAGTCTTTAAAAAAAGATGCGACGTCGCCCGAAATGCTATGACGGCTGTCAGCAGATTGAAATCGCGGCGGGGTCTCTCTTATCCCGTGACGTGGAGGATTTAGAACGAAACACGCACGTGCATACCATGCGTTGCTCGTCCCTTTGCTCTATATGGCAAACCAGCTGCGTGTACTGCACTGCAAAGCACTCTCCCTTTGAACCATGCAAAGATTTGGCCTCTACTGGAGGAGCCAGAGATCATTCGAGTGACGCACTGTTGCTGTAGTTGCATTCAGTTCCCACAAAGAAAGCTGCCTGTTCTGTGCGCACTTGTTCATTTCACAACGAAAGCAAACTGATAGCCTAGTTTATACAGGGTGTTTTTTTTAGCTGCACCAAATTTTTAAACTTAGAAAAATATAAATCTTGGTCACATTATGTTTACCATTCGAGTGTACGGATTGGCGGCCTCTAGACACAGAGCAATTTCCGCACTTACGTGCGTAATTAGCGAAGTTACGGTAATTAACTTTGTAATTATCAACAATAGGTCGCTACAGCAAATGAGTACTTTGGGGCCCGTCCTCGACACTACCTATCCCAACGATCAAATTTTGAATAGCGGAGTTCATGTGGGAGCTACGCGAACAATTAGTTCCCCTTGGCAGGCTCCTTGAAACCGAAACTGGCCGCAAAAAGAGCGTCTGTGTCGTCGATGTTGCCAAACACAGCAAAGTCTAACCCAGCAGCAGCTACATCTAACCCAAGAGGGGAGGGGCAAATAATATTTCGCTTTAAGTATTGCTGTATCTAGGCGAGTGAGGTCAATGGCTTATAGTCTGAAGTCTTGTCAGTTAGTTATTCAGCTTATTTCCTGACGTGCAATGTCTCCAGAAGTAAAATGCGATACAGTTGACTATTAATCAGTTTAATATTCAGAAAATATTGTTACGGGCCGCCTCCTTGCATTAAGGAAGAAGACGACGATCGCCGAAAAACGCTGCGCGTGTTCAGCCATCTTGGCCATCTCTGCCAACAATCCCTGTAGATAAATACTATCCCTTTTTCGTCTATTTGACGCCCCGTCACACATTGGTGGGAGGTGCGGGGTATTCTCGCCAGACGACGGAGCTCCGAAGCGGTCGGCGCTGCGGTGCGACCACCATGGCACACCAACCGGAATCTGCTTCTGCGCCGCGGACACCGATTGTAGTCGTCGAACCCCGAGACCCTGGAATGTTCAACGGCACCGATGGTATCGACGTTGAGGAATGGCTCACGCTATACGAACGGGTGAGCGACTCCAACCACTGGGACCTGACAGTCATGCTGGCCAATGTGGTGTTTTATCTTAGTGGAACGGCGAAGTTGTGGTATGACAATCACGACGCCGACTTCGGAAGCTGGGATACATTCAAACAAAAGCTCCGTGACCTGTTCGGTAACGCCTCCAGTCGAAAAATCATTGCGAAGCAACAGCTGTCAACTCGCGCCCAGACGTCCACGGAATCGTATTTGTCTTACATACAGGATGTGCTGGCGCTGTGCCGTAAAGCTGACAGTAACATGTCAGAGTCTGACAAGGTTGGCCACGTCCTGAAAGGGATAGCGGACGACGCATTCAATCTGCTCATGTGCAGAAATTGTGCTACCGTCGATGCCATGATCGAGGAGTGTCAGCGCTTCGAGCAGGCTAAGAGCCGCCGTATTGAACGACCATTCGCCCGGCTTCCCAACACCGCTGCAACGTCTTCGTGTGAAGAGCGGCCGCCATCTAACCTTTCACCGCCGTCGGCCGAATTGACGAGGATTGTCCGTCGTGAAATCGAGGCAATGGCTCCCGCTAGCCTCTTTACCAACTCTAACGCCGGCGACTCGAGCACACCAGCGGTTTCGCTAGTCCAAGCCATCGTGCGAAACGAACTCGCGAATCTCGGGGTTCACGCTGCTTGCGCCGTTGTCAGCCCTACATCCGCTTCCGGGGCCCCGACATCGTTCCCTCGATATCCGCGGTTCGCTCCACGATCGCGAAACCCTGCTGATTGGCGAACTGAAGACGATCGGCCTATCTGCTTTCACTGCCGCCGTGTCGGGCACGTTGCTCGCTACTGTCACAACCGCTGGTCGTTCCCGCAACGTACTCCATCCTTTGGCCATGCTCGCCGCCTTGATCGCAGCCCTTTTGAGCCACTATCTGCAGCACACCCAGTGGCGCACCGACGGGGGGGATTCGGGGGTTGGAACCCCCCCCTGAGGTCGACTTAACCCCCCCTTTTGTTTAACCCCTTTTCTTTCCTTACGCATTTGAGTACTGCAACTAAGATGTAAGACGCGCAATCGTCTGCACACTCGCAAAAAGCGCATTTTATTGACAATTTCCCGTGAAGAAATCGAAATTAGTGCTGTTTAGATGGTATTGGCAAACTGTCAACCCCCCCCCCCCCCTGGCAGAGATCCTGGGTGCGCTACTGGCACACCCCTACAATCCTGACGCTGCCACGACATGGTCCAGCCGCTCGCCGTCACCTAGAGGTCACCAGTCGCGTTCGCAACCGTACCGCCGTCCGTCCTCCCGCTCCCCGCCACCTCGCCGAGCCCCGTCGCCGAGCAACCGTGGCTCCTTCACTCCGGAAAACTAAACGATGCAGCGCCCGGAGGTAACGCTGCATCTACGACTCTGCCCGAAAACCCTCTAGTTACTCTGCCGACTCGACGCTGTGTGTTGGACGATGACGTTGA
Organism: Dermacentor silvarum; assembly: GCF_013339745.2. Classification (NCBI taxonomy): domain Eukaryota; kingdom Metazoa; phylum Arthropoda; class Arachnida; order Ixodida; family Ixodidae; genus Dermacentor; species Dermacentor silvarum. The sequence goes on from NC_051164.1 coordinate 26,847,766, forward strand.
TGGCATGACGATTTCTGCACTTGTCGACACCGGGGCTTATATTTCCGTCATGAGCTCTGGTCTTCGCCGTCGCCTAAAGAAGGTGGTCACACCTGCTGTTTCCCACGTTGTAAGAGTGGCCGATGGAGGAACTCCCACCATCCTTGGCATGTGCACCGCCCGCGTCACAATCGCCAGTCACCCAACTACTGTTTTATTTGCCGTTCTTGAACAATGCCCGTACGACGTTATTCTTGGTCTGGACTTTCTCGCGACTCATTCTGCCCTAATTGACTGTGCAACTGGCCTCCTGCATCTCGAACTACCTCACCTAGCCGATGCCCCAACCACCCCTTCGGCACGTCTCTGCTCTCTCGACTATGTGCACATGCCCCCGCAAGCCGCCATATATATCGCCATGGTCTCGAGCCCTCCTGTCGCTGATGGCAATTACGTGCTATCCCCGGTAACGGACATTCTGCTAGCCAAGAACGTCGCCGTGCCTAACACCCTCGTGACTGTCACCGGCAACCGTATGATCATTCCTATTTTAAACTTCAGCGCCTCTCCTCAACTGATTCCGGCAGGCATGTCACTCGCCGCCATCACTGCTGCCGAAGACTGCGAGATTTGTGAGTTGGATCCCACCAGTTCCTCCAGATCGTCCTTCCTTTGCACCACAAGCAGTTCACCGCGCGATGTCTTTGTCGGAATGATACCTGATGACCTTCCTTCTGATCAAGCTACCCTTCGCCGCCTCCTGGAGTCTTACCACGACATTTTCGACTTCGACGATCGTTCTCTGAGCCAGACGTCTGTTGTCCAACATCGCATCGACACGGGGAACGCGAGCCCTATCCGTCGCCGTCCCTATCGTGTCTCCCTCGCCGAACGTTGTGTGATCCAAGGCGAAGTTGACAAAATGCTCACAAAAGGCGTTATCGAACCTTCTTCCAGTCCGTGGGCGTCCCCTGTGGTGCTAGTCAAAAAGAAAGACGGCAGCTGGCGCTTTTGTGTTGACTACCGACACTTGAGCAACATCACACGCAAGGACGTCTACCCTCTGCCCCGAATCGATGTCGCCTTGGACTGCCTCCACGGCGCCACGTACTTTTCCTCCATCGACCTACGCTCCGGATACTGGCAGATTACCGTTGATGCCATGGACCGTGAAAAGACTGCGTTCGTCACACCGGATGGACTTTACCTATTCAAGGTTATGCCTTTTGGATTGTGTAATGCCCCCGCGACCTTCGAGCGAATGATGGATTCTCTCCTTCGGGGCTATAAGTGGTCTACGTGTTTATGTTATCTAGATGACGTGATTGTATTTTCGCCTACTTTTGAGGACCACCTAGCCCACCTTCGGCCATTCTTGATGTGTTTCGCCGCGCTGGCCTACAACTCAACTCCTCCAAGTGTCGTTTCGCTCGGCGTCACATCACCGTTCTCGGACACCTTGTTAGTGCTAGTGGTGTCCAACCTGACCCCGACAAGGTGCGTGCCGTCCGAGACTTTCCTGTTCCTCGCTCAGTTAGCGATGTACGGAGCTTTGTCGGCTTGTGTTCCTACTTCCGCCGCTTCGTCAGGAATTTTGCCGACATTGCCCGGCCGCTTACTGACCTACTCAAGAAGGACATCTCTTTTTCCTGGGGTCGTGCACAAGCTGCCGCATTCACCACTCTTGTCAGTTTACTGACTTCACCGCCCATTTTGGCGCATTATGACCCGTCGGCCCCTACAGAAGTTCGCACCGACGCTAGTGGCCACGGCATAGGTGCAGTACTCGCCCAACGCCAGAACGACCAGGACCGTGTCATTGCCTACGCCAGCCGCCTTCTCTCGTCGTCGGAGCGGAATTATTCGATAACTGAGCGCGAATGCCTGGCTTTGGTCTGGGCTGTGGCAAAATTTCGCCCTTATTTGTACGGCCGAACTTTTTCCGTTGTCACGGACCACCATGCCCTTTGCTAGCTCTCGTCGCTGAAGGATCCTACAGGAAGGCTTGGCCGCTGGGCGTTACGACTACAGGAATACACCTTTGACGTGCTCTACAAATCTGGCCGGATGCATCAAGATGCTGACTGTTTATCCCGCTACCCTGTCGATCCTCCCGACACCACCGAACGTGATACCGGTGACTTCGTCATGGCTATTGCAGATCTGGCCAACATACGCGCTGAACAGCAAAGTGACGACACGTTACGATCTATAATTGACCGCCTCAATTCTCGTCAGCCCGACCCATCGCTTCGTCTGTTTGAGCTTCACGACGATATTCTTTACCGTCGTAGTACAACTCCCGACGGCCCAGAGCTTCTGCTTGTTCTCCCCAAGCATCTTCGTGCTACTGTTCTCCAGGAACTCCACGATGCTCCGACCGCTGGCCATCTTGGCGTATCCCGCACATACGATCGCGTGCGGCGCCGGTTTTTCTGGCCTGGTCTGTACCGATCAGTTCGACGCTACGTTGCTGCATGTGACCTTTGTCAGCGACGTAAACGGCCCTCAGGGTTGCCTGCAGGCCTTCTGCATCCAATTCAAATACCCCAGGAGCCATTCTACCGCGTCGGTCTCGACCTCCTCGGCCCATTTCCTTCGTCTGCTTCAGGGAACAAGTGGATCACAGTTGCGACCGACTACGCTACGCGTTTTGCCATCACGCGAGCTTTGCCGACTAGTTGCGCCACTGACGTCGCCGATTTCCTCCTTCATGACGTCATCCTTCGTCATGGTGCTCCTCGGCAACTGCTCACAGACCGAGGCCGCTACTTCTTGTCGAAAGTAGTCGATGACTTCCTTCGTTCCTGTTCTGTGGAGCACAAGCTCACTACTGCGTACCACCCGCAGACCAACGGGCTCACCGAAAGGTTGAACCGCACCTTAACCGATATGCTGTCGATGTACCTGTCTGACGATCATCGGGACTGGGACAGCGCTTTTCCATACGTCACGTTCGCGTACAACTCCTCCCGTCACGACACCGCCGGTTTTTCGCCGTTTTACCTCCTGTATGGCCACCACCCTGCATTGCCTTTTGACACGCTCCTACCTGCTGTTCTACAACATACCACGGAGTATGCCCGCGATGCTGCCGCGCGAGCCCATCTGGCACGTCAGATAGCTCATGAGCGACTATCCGACTCACAATTATGCCAAAAGGACCGCTACGACCGCAGCCACCGGCACCTCTGCTTTTCTCCGGGATCTCTTGTGCTTCTCTGGACTCCTTCTCGTAGCGTCGGTCTCTCCGAAAGACTTTTATCGCGTTACACCGGACCTTACAAGGTTTTACGGCAACTTAGTGACGTGAATTATGAAATCGCCCCACTGAACAGTTCTTCACCATCTGCCCTGCCATCTCGTGACGTCGTGCACGGATCCCGACTGAAGCCGTACTTTTCCGTCACCTCCTCGTGTAATTAGTCTGCGCCGAGACGGCGCTCAGCCCGCCGGGGCGGTTAGATGTTACGGGCCGCCTCCTTGCATTAAGGAAGAAGACGACGATCGCCGAAAAACGCTGCGCGTGTTCAGCCATCTTGGCCATCTCTGCCAACAATCCCTGTAGATAAATACTATCCCTTTTTCGTCTATTTGACGCCCCGTCACAATATTAAATACTGGTTTGCGGCATCAGTCGTATTAGCAACGATTTACAGTATACCTCAGAAAAACGCAGTCAACTTGTTCTTAAAGCTTTCGCTTTCACGTGGTTCTTTTTAATCGAGCGGAAAATTCCTAACAAGTAATGTTACTTTGACGTCAGATTATGTGCGGTATTGAGTTCCCTTAAAGTTAGTGACATTAAATGACGTCAGAGTGTTTCCAATTAGTTCCTATGGCTGCCTATCGCTTGTCGCTGAGAGCTGTGGAGGATATCTTTTACAGCTATAGCGCAGACATTGTTACTTTGTTTTGGCTCCACAACTCAGCTGATTGTTTTTTTGCCTCTGGCATGTACGTTTGACAGCGCATCAATCCATACACGCAAGAGAACAGTAAAGTCATTTGAAGGGCTTCCGTCAGCGCCACACAGAACCAAGTAAAAGTGAAAATCATTGGAACTATGTCAGCACCATGTTTCTGAGCACGCTATACAACGTCTCCAATTAGTACTGATGTCCTTACAATATAACTTAACATTTCGTGTAACTCTACGGTCACTAGAGTGTGCTACAATTGCCGCTAGAGTGTGGTACAACTATAATGGCCACTTATAAGCCGTTGCCGATGATCGTGGCTGCGCGTCTGATAGCATCGTGGAAACACGCTTCACACTATGAAACATGGGCAGAAGAAAGTGCTTGCGGGAATCAGACAATCGGTACTAGAGATCTCATCAGCAGTGAAGGACATATAAATCTAAGGACCGCAGTTAACTGGCGCATGGCGCAAAAATAAAAGACGAAAAATAACAAAATAAATTTGCATGAATATGTGAAATGAATATAATGCGAATCAATTTAGAAAATTATCGCATAAAATGATCATCACGAAGTAATTTCTGTTCTGGGCGCCTTACGTTGGCATACTCATAAATTCCCACTCACACTCATGATGAAAGGTAGACAAAACCCGGGGTACTACGTCGACCAAAGTAAATTTATTAGAAAAAGGAAAGACGTTTCCGCTCCCACACGAGAGCCTAGTTTACAGGTAAAAAGAAACCAATGTATTCGAGCAGTTCACTTAAACATGGTTCAACTCGTGACGCAGGCAGCGCGCGTACACCGACGGCAGATTGCCACCGCTCCTGTTAAGACTGTGTGGTGTAGTCTGAATCATGAGTGACTCGAGATAAAGGCGTCGAGATAGTCCTTTTTCTCTGGCAAGGACACGTGCCTTCAGCCAGTCGATTGCGTGACCCACTGAAGCGACATATGCTCAGCCAAAGCATTGGCTTTGACATTTTCATTCCTCATGTCCAAATTTTGCTGTTTAAGCCGCCTTTAAAATTTGCGAGTTTCACCAATAGACACGTAGTCAGAATCCGAGCATGGGACAACGTGCACAACACCTGGGAATTTCTGTTTTGATAATTTCCCCTTAACATTGGCGAGCGAATGTAGCAGTTTCTGGATTGGCACGGGTGCCACTTGAACATTGTAAGAACGCAGAACACGGCTTAGAGTTCACTTACGGACGGCATACATGGTATTCCGGCATGCTTTTCGCCAGAGGCAGTGCGGGGTAACTGTGGGCGTGCCATTTGTTGTTCAACGGCATTCAAGAAAGAATTTGCATAACCACAGGCTGACAATCCGTGCCGTACCACGCTTACGATCAGCTGCGTAGTCCTCCCTGTCTTGCGCAGATTTCCTCGGCGCGTTGCAGCGTGGTTACCACTTACCTTTTATGAGAAACAGGTTGCATAGAACCGAAATGCATGTAGCCCCCTGTGTGAGTTGGCATTCTCAAAACGCATAACGACAAAGTAGAGCCCTTCCTTTCACTCAGCAAATCAAGGAACGGCAGCTTTCCGTCGACTTCCCCTTCCACCATGAAGTTGGCTGCTGCTTCCACGCTGTTCAGGTTACGAATGGCGAAGACGCAGCAAAAGCAACTGGAGCAGAAGAAAGCGCTTTTTTATTTTATTTATTTATTTATTTATTTATTTATTTATTTATTTATTTATTTATTTATTTATTTATTTATTTATTAGTATACCCCAAGGCTTAGAGGTCCTTACAAAGGGGGTGCGTACAATATAACTACAAAACAGAACAATAACATGGATTAAAAAAACAAAAAAACCTGAGTTTGCAGCTACACCAGAAAGTTATCAGTAATCGCAGACTTGAACAACGATTCGTCCTCAGCGGCAGCGAGGGAGGGTGGAATGTGATTCCATTCTCTACTCGTCTTCGGTAGAAAATAATGTAAAAAAGAGATGACTGCGGCAGAAAGGGATTACTACTTACTACTTTATTTGGGTGGTCAACATGTGATGAAGTTTAAGGAAGTTTTGAGATAAATTTCTGTCGAAGTACTTGATTATGGAGGAAAATTTTAGGAAAAAGCGAGAGACGGGAAATTATTCACATGTTAAGAGTGGATTTCATCAAGGTGACACTGGCAGAACGAGCATCATTATTGAGTATACTCGTAAATTGAGTTGAATGATCCCGAACAGAATCTCAGATGTGAAATAACGTTTATTGTTCTGGGTCCCAATAAGCAGAAGCGTGCTCGAGCATTGGACAGATTAGTGTTTATATAGCTGTAGTTTATGGTGCGCACGCGCTTGGCGAATGTTCGGCGAAGGTAGCGAAGAGTATGAGTAGCGTTGTTAGTAATGTAGGGAATGTGAGAGGGCCATTATAAATCATTCGAGATGTAAACACCGAAGCATTTGTACGTACTAACCTGCTCTAATTTTGTCCCCTTCAATGTGTAGGAAAAGGATGCTAGGTGAACTGCAGCAATGCAGTTAAAATAGAAGTCTTAAAGTGTGGCATGTTAAAGCGAACCTTTATATCAGCAGGCGAAATCACCTCTGTACAGAAGATTGTCATAATCAGTATTGTTCCTAGCCACATCGTCTTCTTCCGCACCTGGCTCGTTGGCTCGTGCTCGTGCTCGGCACACGCTCGGGCCACTGCTCCTGCGTTCGTCGCGGTCGTCGTCGTCTGCTTCCACAGCTGGCTGCGTTGCCGCTGATCATTCCAGCGTAGAATTTGACTTCTCTTCTGCCGTCGTAATGAGGAGGCCGCTTTTACGGGGGTATGAGGTATTGCTTAAGAGGATATGAGCCATTCATTGTCTTACCGTAATGGACAGATTTAATTTTGAAGCAATTTAATGTGGAAGAATCGCAAGCGGCCAATGGCGGGCTGAATGCTGCTAACCACGCCGCCGAGCAAACTCGAGACATCGAACGCAAGCGACAGCGGCGGACTGCGGGCGTACTGTCATTGATGTCGTTCTCTCCGTCGCATCTGAACGTGTATGTAACCTCATAATTGAGAAATACTTTAATGAACCCTCGGGATTAATCCAGTGATAAACACCGGGATCGCACGTTTCACATTCGCTGGTTAACCATTTTCACGGAGTGGAAGGGCCGATGAATTTTTTGGTAGCACTTCAACAGATACAGCGTCATGGAGGAAGATCTTCGAGTTCACCTGTAAAGCGAGCAGCTGAGAGAGTGACAGTGAAAAGATAGGGTACTTACGCTTGTTTTTTTCAGGCAATTGTGCGAAAGTGGTACAACCTGCGCATTGTGAAAAATTGGAGAGATGATTGCCGTCGATGGAAGGCAAAGTTAATTGCATCATTCCGTCGGAATTCTGTTCAGCAGTGGGAAAATGCTATTTCCTAGAGACAACAATATCGCAGCATACTAGACTACTATTTTTGTAAAACGCAGGTTGGTCCAGCTAGCCGACGCAGAGCTTCTTCCTGACAAATCTATTCTGCAACTGCTTATACTTCGAATGGACGGGGAGTGCCGGCAAAAACTTCAGCATCACATGATTATTAGCCCAGAAGATATACTTTACAATTTGAAGTACGTCTTCGCCGACAATGCTTCTGATGAGGGCTTACGACCGAGTTTCCTCTCCAAGACTTCTTGTAACAGTCGCATTGGTACAATGATTGTCGCGCGTGGGAGGAGTTCTCGACATCCGCCTGGATGGTGACTTCCCTATTGCGAACACTGCGGCAAGGCGCCTAAGCCATCAGGCAAGAGTGCTACTGAATACCTTACTGAGTCCTCAATTGATAATGAACGAACAAAGCGTAGATGTTCTAGTTGACACAGGTGCATTTGTGAGCTTGATAAATGCAATTTTTATTAAAAAAGATGGGAAGTGCATAGCGAGAAAATGATTGAGGTTCACAGTTAAGACGGGAGAATGCACCTTTTTCGAGACTGGCTGACAGTCACTGTGGTATTTCAAGGCTCTAAACACAGACTCGAAACTCCTGCAATGAGTATTGTTGATTTTAACTTGATACTCTCAAGCCCGACATACAACGCTTGAGGAATAACATTACATGGTGGGATGACCCCACATTGATCCAGAGGTAATTAGGGCCCAAAGATTGTTAAAAACGCAGAGGAAATCCCAGCTGCTTTCCCAGACTTGTTGTGCGTTCGTGCTACCCACCGGCTACGTCCGTAATCGAAGTCACATTTAGGTGGCGAGACACTTCGATTGTACAGAAAAAGCCATATGCTCTTTCCCAAGATAAGAAAACATGGAGTCGGAATGAGCTGCAGTTTATGGTTGTTGCGCGAATAATCGGACCCTCAACATCAACGTTCGCATATCCAATAACAATAGTACCTAAAGCAGGTGGTACCTTCAGATTATGAACTCATTATGGGCTTATTAACACGCAGGCCGATTAGTTCTGGTTCCCAGTGCCTCGCATTGATGAGATCATCAATGAAACAGGTGGCTGTTAACGGTTCTCTGGAATCGACAAGTGTAAAGGCTATTGGCAGGTGCCACTAGTGGAATTAAATACAAAGTAAGACGCATTTGCGACGACACTTGACATATACGAGTAGAACAGGCTGCTGTATGGCGGGAGAAATTCAAGTGCCTAGTTTCAGAAAATTGTCAACGAAGTACTCGAATATTGAACTCGACATTTTTGCTACATGCATATACATGAGATCACTGTTTACTCTAGAACGAGGAAGAGCATGAACTGCAGCTGTCGCAAGTAATGAACGCTCTGAACAAAGCCAAGCTAAAAATCAATATGAAGAAAAGTGACCTTTGCAGGAGATCGATTGTGTTCTTGGGTAGATTATTTCAGGCGCACACGAAGTGCACGAAAGAAGAGTTGGTGAAAAGGATATCAAGTTGAAAAAATCGCATGACTTGCATTATTGCGAGTGTTTCTTTGTTTAGCCGGACACTTCAGAGCATTCATTAAACATTTCCCTACGAAGACAATGTATTTTATTGTGCTGATGCAGAAATACGTTTCATTGGTGTGGAATTAATGCTGCGAACGGGCTTATCGGAAACTCGTCGAAGAAATATCATCGGAGCCCGTTTTAGTGGTACTGGATTTCGCAAACCCGTTCGATTTATGCACCGATTCATCGTTTTTGGTACCGGCATGGCTCTTTACCTGCGAAATCATAGTGAAGTACAATGACGGCACTTAAACTTAACAGGGTACTATTGATATAGTTTCAGCAAGTGTCAGCAGAATCAATAGATAAGTGAAAAGTATATAAGTATATAAGTATACAAGTTTATTTTCCAGGTTCAACTGGAGGGTTTTCTGGCAAAATGCGCAGCTTGACTGTGTCCAGAAAACCCCTACAAGCAGCAGCACGCGAGTGGTACAGGAAATCTTTAGATTTCCTGTACCACTCGTACCATGGCCAAGGAAGCACTCGGCCATGGTCTTCACCCTGAGATACTTCAGCAGTTACCATGAAGGTCTGTATTTCGAGTTGTTCAGGTACAATGTGGCTCTAACCTACTTATTAGGTACGGGCAGGACTGATAAGGCAGGATTTCAGTACGGGTAAGCTAGGTATAACAATTTGAATAAAATATGACGCACAGGCCTGGTGACAAACAATCTGACGCCGACGTCCTGTCCCGACTTCACATACCTAAAGTAGAAGTCGATGAAGAGAACCTCGCTGCAAGTATTTAGGAGGACACTGACAGCATTGTGTTGTGCGACAGAAAGTTCCAGGTTCCAGAGATATACAGACGTAAAATCCTTAAATTGTACCACGACAGCCCAGAGTCCTGAGGCTATGATGGCTTTTGGAAAGCCTACATGAAGTTAAACCAGCGCTTTCTTTGTGCTACTATGAAAAAACATGTGGGCGACTACGTTCAGAGATGTCTACAATGCCGGATAACCAATGTCAAGTGCAAACCACGTGGAACAGGAATGACAATCCCAACTTACTCAAAGACACCATTTGAAGTAATACACATTGATTCTGCTTAAGTAATGAAGAACAGCGAAGGGGTGCCCAAGACACAAGCGTTTATCGTTGCTATTGATGAGTGTGCTTGAAAGGCATCAGGAAAAACGGGAAGGGAGCGTGCCGCCTCTGTCATTGCTTATAAACTGAAAGATAGGCACCAGCCTTTCGAAGTGATAAGCGGGGACAATGGGCAGAACAAAAATGAAGAACGGTAACGTTTCCAAGATCATACCACCCAAAGGGCAACGCCTTAACGGAACGGTAAGCAGATATATAAAAAAATTTCTGGCACTGATACCGGATTTCCGTGGGGGGGAGTGGTGGAAGGTTGCCTTGGAAAACATTTGGTGGCAGATATCTGAACAAACTTTGTAGTTAATGGATTTCTGCTAAGCAGCCATTACTTCAGTATAGCTGTGCCAGGCAAATATCGAGATATTATTTTTAACGTGTTCCACATAAAAATGTACCCGGTATACTTTTCTAAAGGATTCCATACGTCAAAAACATTGCCATTCGATACCTCCCCGATAGGCAACCAAGATTAGCAGTTTTATTTAAACAGACGAGAGAAAAGATAAACTATAACCTATTCGTACAAAGGCTTAAAGTTTGTTTTGACAGTGATTAATGGCATACTTGCGGACGTCATAACGCCTTTCTAGGAACAAGATATTTACTTACAGACAAGTTTCTCGAATAGCTGAATTCACTTTGTACTTTTTATATTCTAGCGTATGACCTACAAGAAGCGTTTCTCCCAACGCACGTTCGCCTTTGCACGTCGCTACAGTAGCGCATACGGTTTAGAGAAAAAAAAAAAAGAACATCAGATTTGATGCACATGTTGGAATTTGTGTGAAACTACAAATGAAATGTTGTATATTTGCCCATTTCATTCCTCTCCGGCATCTATGGTGTCAAGGAAATTGGCGCGCACATGTCCTCTGGGGCATACGTGCTATACAATGTTAGAAATATTATAATAACTTGTATTTCTAATTTTATTCTTATTTTATATGTACCAGCCGCTCTTTGGTCGATCCCCCGTTGTGTGTATGTGCGCTAGTATGAAAATTACACTCGTCATCAACGCGCGGCGATCACAAAGAGTTAGTTGGCATTGACACGGTATGTCCGGCCGACCGACAACATCAAGCGCGACCAGCGAGTGACCGACCGACCCACCCATTCAAAACCATGGGATATGGTAGGCATTCGAAGCTTCGCTTTAATATAGATCTTTTTCGCCTATAGGTGCATGGCAAGGTAACGAGTATATCGTTTGCCGTATGTATAGAGGCTGACTTAATGCATTTGCAATAGGCAAAAGAAAAAAACAAGTCAGTTCCACGCCTGTGAAACCTAATGAAACAGCGGAGCCATACAAGCGTGGGTTTATAGCGTAGTGGGTATGACCCTCGCCTTCGGACCGTGCGTACCCGGGCTCAAATCCCACGTCTCTCTATTTCTTACTCTGTCTCTTTCTATATCTCTCTTTATGTCTCTATTTCTCTCTTTCTCTGTGTCTCTCACGCTCTCTCGCTCTCATTTTCTCTTTCTCTCGGCCATTGCAAGTTGTGCTTTAATCGTTGGTACAACGCACTCACATAGTTCCCATAATTGCATGTTCTGCAAGCGTGGGTGTACAGCTATAGTGGTTATGACACTCGCTGTCGGACCGTGGGTACCCGAGTTAGAATCCCGCCTCGCCAAGAATGTTTATTTTGTTTTATTTATTTCATTTGTATCTCTCGATCTCTGTCTGCCTCTCTCTTTTTCTCTCTCTGGACCTCCTCTCCTTGTTTCACACTCTCTCCACTTCGCTCGAAACAGCGAACACCTATCGCTCCGTAGGGATCAACCTCGACCTTAAACAGCTCCGCTGTTAAAAGGAAGGACAGCCAAGCTGATAGTGCTCATGACTCCCGATTTATGACAGCGCGAAATAATTCATAAAGCCATCACTGTACAACACCAGGTGGAAGAATTCCCAGATATCAGTTAAAACGCTTGCTGTCTTTGATCTTACGTTTTCTTTCCACGTCATCGTATGACATTGATGTAGTCAAGTGGCTCTTGTCTATTTTCTATCCTTTGGAAAGCATGTTGCAGAATACTTTATGCAGTTCTTGCTTCAATGGTCTCTGTAGTTCAGCGGAAACCCGCTAAGTGAAGAGAAATAAGTAAATGGAAAAATGAGACATCCACCCAGTCGTAGTAATTGCTAAATAGGAAACCCATTCGGGTTCGTCGAAACAAAAGCCACGCCATTGAAGAAAAAGTCGTCTTGGTCCGTGACGAATTTTCTTCCGAGGAATCCGTATAGGTTTCCTCTGTAGCAATTGCTACGATTGGGTGGATGTCTCATTTTCTCTGTAATTTTCTTTGTATAATAAAGAAAAATGCAAGGTATATGGCGAGCCTCTATAGCTAAAATAAGGAAGCCGTTTAGAGTTTTAAATGCGAAGCATTTCTTGGCGAACATTTGCCACTTCGACAGTATGTATCTATCTATCTATCTAGCCACCTACGTCTTGGTGCTCTCATGGTCGTATCGTTAACTTGGTATTTACCAAAATTGGCATAGTATGACAAGAGTGTATGAGGAACATAAGTGATAGGTTGTGACGTGAATATCATGACATGTGTGTAATGTAGGTCATGAAAGAGCTGCCTACGTCTTGGTGCTCTCATGGTCGTTTCGTTAACGTGGTAGGTACCAAAATTGACATAGTATGACAACAGTGCATGACGAACATACTTGATAATCTTCTTTCTGGGGTTTTACGTGCCAAAACATCACATACTTGATAAGTCATGACATAAATTTCATGGCATGCGTGTTATGTGGGTCATGAAACAGCCGCCCAAAATGACAATGACCCAGCGAGAAAATCATTAACACTCGAAAACCACTGAAATGCGTTCGGGCGTGGGTACTAAGGGAACGAAACACTAAATGACGATGGTAGAAGTCATAGTCATGAGCATGACTCTGCAAAAATGACAATGACTCAGCGAGAAAAAACTTACACTCAAAAACCACTGAAATGGGTTCCGACGTGGGTACTAAGTGAAAAAAAAACACTAAAGGATGATGGTAGAAGTGATAGTCACGAGAATGACTCAGCAAAGATAACAATGACTCAGCGGGAAAATATTAACACTCAAAAACCACTGAATGGGTCCGGACGTGGGTACTAAGTGAAGGAAACACTGAAGGATGGTGGTCCAAATCATAGTCATGAGTCATGAGACCTTAAGCCTTTGCCTTAAGGTCTCTTAGGCCTAGCTAAAGGGACTCCTCAGGACTCATGACATTCATGTAATGACATGCGTGTCATGTAGGTCATTAAACAGCCACCTAAGTCTTGGGGCTCTCATAGTTTTTTCGTTTACTTGGTAGGCTCTCCGCAGACTGCTTCGCATAACAACGATTCCCACAGGGCGTGGATAAACGAAGTTAATGGACGATTTGCACAGCAGCAGAGAACGGGTAAAGCATCTTGTATACACACACACACACACACACACACACACACACACACACACACACACACATATATATATATATATACGAGTATATATACAATGTTATCGTCCATAGATTTCGGCGCTAGTTGGTGTTGAATTATCGCAAGAAACTAAGAGATAATCAAGACGAATGAAGAAGAAAGTGACCCAATTGAGTTTATGTTGTGTGTGAGCGCTTGTGTTGTGTCACTTTCTTCGTCTCCTTTTTATGGCACTGTATGTTTCTGACAAGAAAGTAAACAGTCTTATTTGGGCACCCGCAAAAGCTCTGCGTGGGCAGGAAATTCTTGGAGGCGACAGTGCGCATGCCCAGTACGCAGGGGATCGCACGGTCCCTTGCTTGCGCCCGCAGCTTTTCAAAAGCTGCGTAGCGTCCGCTGCGCGCTTTGCGAGATTCGTGGGACGCTCTCGCGTGTTGAGCGCGGTTTTCGATATGGCTGCGGGCTTGATTGCATTTCAATTCTCGAAAGGCGTAACTCCGCGATATTATTGCGATAGCAATTATATGGACACTTCCACCGGATTTCTGCCGTCGGCGTCGCCGTCGCCGTCGCCGTGAGGTTCCGTATAGATAAAATCTTCGCCGCGCGCCGTATGCCCGAGCGGAAGCGTGCGGGGACGCACGCTGTCACGGAGAGCGAACGCACTCAATCTTCCACGCGCAAGCAAGGAAGCGGGAAGCGAGCGCCGGAGGGAGCGTAGGGGGGCGGGGCGGGGGGGGGGGGGGGGGCGCATTTCTACTCTGCCAACAACCGCGCTCGTCGCTCGCTCGCACCGTCTCTTATCTCCACACGGCTCTGACCTTTACATTCGCCGCTCAGTTTCCGTTGAAGCGATAGACCGCACGTACCTTCCCCGTTGCGGCGTATATGCGCTTGCTGCCAGCGTTTTGACAGTTGTTGTCTGCAGTCATTCAGTGTGATCTATTCATGTTTGTTTGTGCGCGCTCACACCACAGTTAGTAATAGTCGGGCCACATTTTCCAACGCACGCTACACATGCAATGCTGCCCGGATCGGCAGTGCAGCGCTACAGGTGTGTCCCTTCGCACGCGCTGCCCACGGGCAGCGCTTCTCATCAACACCACCGTTTCACACGCGCCTTCTCGTGGTCATCGAGTCTCTCTTCATGTCGGTCTACTTACGCCGCAGCACACCTGCTTTCTTAATCAGCTCATGTTTACTACAATTCACATTGCTACCAAAGCCGCTCACCTTACTTCGTATGACATTGCTGTGTTGCTATCGCATTCATTGCTTCGCCCTTAGGGCGAAACTGTGACATTTTTTTGGTGGCAGATAGGCAATTCTGGCTTGACTTGCTTGGGGTTTGACTTCGTGGTTGCTGATATTGGCTATGCAGTGTCAGAAGCTGGCGTATGGCGGCCCTGAGTAGCACACTAATGTCTAAGTGACCAATCCACTTCTCAGCTATTGCGTCCGGCCAGCTGTTGCCGTTTCGAGAGCGCGCGCTTCGCTACGTACGCTCAACCTCGCCTGCTGCGTGCATGGGTGGTTGCGGACGCCCAACTAAAACTGTCCAATATTTCAGATTGTTCAAGAGGGCTTCAAAACTGTCCTTTATATTTGCCACCATCGCAGTCAATATCCAGGAACATTCTCATGGTATGGTATGGTATGAAGAACTTTATTTGGGTCCTGAGGAATCAGTCTGGGACTGATGCGGGCCGCTCCCACGTCGGGACAGAGAGGCCGAGCCCCTCTGCCGCCACACGGGCCCTCTGGACAGCCCCGAGTTGGTCCGCCAGCACTTCACTGTGCAGCATGCGCTGCCACCACCGTTCAGCTTGAGAACCATCACCGGCCAACGCCGAGCAGCGCCAGAGCATGTGTTCTAAATCGACCAAACCCTCAGACTTACTGCAATAGACTGAAACCCCACAGTCCGGGTTAATTTTATTCATGACTACCGGGTTTGGGTACGTCCGTGTCTGCAGAAGCCTCAATGTAACCGCCTGTCGCCTATTTAATTTAGAATGTGGCAGGGGAATGCCCTGTGTTCTAAGTAATAGTGCTTGGTGATCTCGTTGTAGGTTAACATCTGGTCCTTGAACTCAGGAGCGGAAGATACAGCCCCATCAGGGAGGGCACGCCACACTAATCGTCGTGCCTCCCTGTGCGCCACCTCGTTGAGGTTACGCGGGGCTCTCTCCACTGACCCCATGTGCGCCGGAAACCAAGTAACTGTATGCGGAGTGATATCCCTACCCTGCAACAGTCTGTAAGCCGGTTCCGCAACAAGTCCCCTCGAGAAGGCTTTAATCGCAGATCGCGAGTCACTAAACACCGAAACTCTTCTTGAATCAAGTAGTGCTAAAGCAATAGCCACCTGCTCAGCAACCCCCGGATCCTTTGTATAAATGGAAGCGGCATTTCGAACGCTCCCTTTCCCATCTACCACCACCATCGAATAACCATTTTCCCATTAATCCATGCCGCATCAACGAACGCAGACTCCTCCTCCTGATCTTTTGCTTCTCGCAACAAAGCCCTAGCTCTTGCCATCCGCCTCCCTACATTGTGCACAGGGTGCACGTTCCGTGGAAACGGACGAACCATGATATTGGTCCGAAGGTTAACGTTCAACTCGTGTAGCCGTGCCCCATCGCGCGACACAGCCACCGATTCTCCGATTGACTCTAAGATATGCCTACCCGCTGGTGTACCTAGCAACCGCTCTCTCTGTGCCGTACGCTGAGCCTCGGCAATTTCATCCAAAGTATTATGCAAACCCAGGCGCAACAACATATCGTTTGACGTACTCACAGGCAGACCCAGCGCCGCTTTAACGGCTTTTCTAATTAAAGCTTCCAACTTATCTTTCTCCCCCCTATTCCAATTTAGCATAGCTGCCACATACGAGAAATGACACAGAATAAATGCGTGAACTAGCCGCATCGCGCCCTCTTCTCCTAAACCCCTATGCCTATTAGAGATCCTTCGGATAAGTTTTATGGCCGCCTCCGTCTTCTTGGTAATTCGATCCATTCGCTTCAACTACCAAACCCAGAACCCTGATAGCCTCAACTTTCGGTATCAACGACCCATCCCTAGTGTGGATTCTAATGCAAGCCTCAACTTCCGGTACCCAATCCTTCGGCCTACGACCCAGATTCTTAGATTTGAAGATCAACAACTGCGACTTTTTAGTGGAGCACTTGAGCCCCATAAGGCCTAAATACTCTTCCGTAAGTGTTACCCCCTCCTGCAACCTAGCCTCAAGCTCTCCGTCACTACCACCGGCACTCCATATAGTAACGTCATCCGCGTAGATAGTATAGCCAATACCCTGGACAGTGTCCAGCATATTAGGCAACTTTGACATCGCAAGATTGAATAACATAGGCGATAGTACGGATCCCTGCGGCGTACCACGGCAACCCAATTTAAAGACTTCCGACTTGATCTCCCCTAACCTAAGACATGTTCTTCTACCCCTAAGGAAAGCCTTGACAAAATGGAAAAGCCGCTGCCCCAGATTCAAGTCCGATAGCACCCGTAGAATGAAAGAATGTTGGATATTATCGAAAGCTTTTTCTACATCAAGTCCAAGTAGTACCTAAGTATCCCTTGTCCGCCGATCAAGTAGCTGATGCTTAATCCTGATCATAGCATCCTGAGTCGACAGGCCGGGCCAAAATCCTATCATCGAGTGCGGAAATACCCCATTGCCCTCAACATAGCGCGTTAGCCTATTTAAAATGACATGCTCAGCGACTTTCCCCAAACACGATGTCAGGGAAATGGGTCTGAGATTTTCAAACCCTATAACTGTCCCCGGTTTGGGTATCAGAACAGTAGTTGCAAGCTTCCACTCTTCCGGGAAAGAGCCTTCCTTCCATCGGCTGTTTAACTCCCGTGTTAGGAACTCAATGGACCCCTCATCTAAATTCCGTAACATTTTATTCGTGGTGCCATCTGGCCCTGATGCCGATCGACCATTGAGATCCTGCAGCGCCACCCTTATATCACTTTCAGTAAATTCCTCATCCATATCGCTATTCTCATCCCCACGATATTCCAAAACCACGTCAGTTGTATCGTGCCAGGTCTCCAACGGAAGGTATCTGTCAGCTAGTACCTTCAGCAACTCCTCCTCCGTGGAGTCCCGACACGCCTGATGGACCAGCTTACCTATCACCGTCCTCTGATTGGATTTAGTGTTTGTCTCATCTAGTAAATGTCTGAGCAAACTCCAGCCACCTCCCCTTTTAATGCGACCATCAATAGAATTACATACTTAATCCCATTGCTGCTTGCCCAGTACCCGACAATGGTCTTCAATTTCTCGATTAATCATTGCTATGCGCTTTCTGAGCCTTCTATTCAACCTCTGACCCTTCCATCTCACTAACATTGACTGCTTCGCTTCCAGAAATGCGCTAGGCGACTATCCATTCGCTCTGTGTCAATATCGGTCTTCACCTCCTTAGTGGTCGTCTCAACGTCACTTTAAGCTGACTCGTCCACTGTTCCAAGGTCAACTCACTCCTGTTATCTTCGATTCGCTCCATTCTTCGTTTCCTAAATGCATCCCAGTCAACTACCCTGAATGTGCGCTCCTTTTTATTAGCCACTACCAAAGTAATCATAAGAATGTAATGATCGCTACCAAAATCTATGTTAACCAGGACGAATCCACCACCCCTCGAACAAAAGTGAGATCCGGCGTCGAATCTCTACATGTCGACGTGCCGCATCTAGTGGGATACGCAGGGTCTGTAATCAGAGATAAATTCAAGTCTAGTGCCTGCTGCCATAGTCTCTCTCCTTTAGTAGTGCTATAAACATGCTTCCACACATGATAGGGTGCATTAAAGTCTCCTCCAATAAGCAACGGCGCATCCTTAGCCAGATTGGCTGCCTTGGTCAAGAGAGATTTGAAACTCTGCTTCGTTTCCCGGGGGCTACTGTACAGGTTAAGCAGGTAAACGCTCCTCTGACATGCCCCTTGCCGACCTAAAATTACCTCCACCATACTATATTCAATCCTGCAGTCCGCCATGTGAAGATCATGCCTAACATACGCCAACCTCCTATTAATCAGAGTTACGAGTCCTCTGCCCTGCTCATTACCCTTAACCTCTGCTTTGAAACCCGTTAAGGTCGCGCTAGACGTCAGAGTTCCTGTGATAACCTGTTTCACACCGGGTTCTAACAAATCGGCAGGGATGCTCTTATGATTGAAACC
>NC_051164.1:26866517-26990002 GCF_013339745.2 Dermacentor silvarum
TGCTGACCGTCGGCCATTTGATGTGAGGCGAGCTATACGGTAGGTCAATTCGCTTATACGATCCGTGATAACATAGGGCCCCACAAAACTGGCCAGGAGCTTTTCACATAACCCACGTTTTCTCGTTGGTTTCCACAACCACACCAAGTCACCAGGTTCATATATCACGTGTCGGCGTCGGCGGTCGTAGCGTGCCTTCGAGCGGTCTTGTGAAACTAGCCTGCGCAAAAAAGCAAGTCGTCAGGCCTCTTCAGCAAGAGAGACAGTCTCGGATATACAAAGATTATCATATCTTGAAAACGGGAAGATAGTGTCCAATGTGTAACGCAGCGGACGAGCATAAAGAAGAAAGAAGGGACTGTAGCCCGTAGTTTCGTGCTGTGAGGTATTGAATGCGTACGTTATGAAAGGTAGCACGCTGTCCCAGTTCTTATGATCGGACGCGACATACATGGACAGCATGTTAGTGAGGGTTCCGTTGGTGCGTTCCGTAAGGCCATTTGTTTGTGGATGATACGGGGTGGAATGTCGAAAACTTGAAGCCATAGACGGAGCATCTCTTCGACCGTGAACGATCGTGAACTGGCGCCCACGATCGCTGATGATGACTCTGGGAGGTCCATGTCGGAGAATGACGAAACGCAGCAGAAAAATACACACTTCGGTGGCAGTAGCCGATGGTATAGCAGCTGTCTCACAATAGCGTGTCAAGTGATCGGCACATACGACAATCCAGCGATTCCCATGGACCGAGAAGGTCTTTGCCGACTTGCTCGAAAGGAGTGCTTGGGGTGGCACTGAATGTAGTCGACCAGGCGGAGCGCTCGTCGGACGCTTGTGACGTTGGCACTCGTTGCAGCTGGTCACGTACTGGTCGATCGTCTGACGCATTTTAGGCCAGTAGAACCTTTCTTACGTGCGGTAGAGCGTTCGTGCAGATCCCAAATGACCAGAAGTTGGATCGTCATGCATAGCGCGCAAGATGGAAACATGGAAATTCTCCGGGACCACCAGGAGATATCGTGGGCCGGTAGTAGAATAGCTATTTTTGTATAGTACTCCATCCCGAACGCAGAAACGAGTGGATGGTGCTGATTTCCTTGGAGTAGTGAGCAGAGGTTTAAAGTTCTGTTCTTTCGCTCCTCGATCTTGAAGGTATTATTATCAGAAAATCCTGGCTCCAACGATGCCATATAGCGATCGAAGTTGTCCGCGTCGCAGTCCGTTGTCGGAAGCGGCAGACGCGAGAGGCAGTCAGTGTCGGCTTGCCGTCGGCCGCTTTTATAAGAAATGGTAAAATCATACTCTTGTAAACGAAGTGTCCAACGCGCAAGCCGATCTGATTGATCACGGAGATTAACCAGCCAGAAGAGAGAATGATGGTCTGTCACCACTATGAAGGGGCGTCCGTACAGGTATGACCGGAAGCGCTGTACTGCGAAAATCACTGCGAGGCATTCTTGCTCTATGACTGTGTAGTTGCGCTCGGACTTGCTTAAGGAGCGACTCGCATAGGCAACGACGTGTTCTTTGGTGTCGACGAGTTGAATAACGACTGCGCCGACTCCAATACCGCTAGCGTCCGTATGAACTTCTGTGGGAGCAGCCGGGTCGAAGTGTCGGAGTGTCGAACTGGAGCTCACGAAAACTGGCCTCGCATTCAGGGGTCCATTAAAAAGGAACGCCCTTCTGAAGGAGGCATGTCAGCGGATACGCGATGTTGGCAAATCCACGAATAAACCGACGGAAGTATGAGCAAAGGCCCAGAAAACTGCGTAGCTCTTTTACTGAGCGAAGTTGTTTGAAGGCTTCGACAGCAGCAGTCTGCGCTGGATCGGGTCGTATGCCGTCCTTGTCCACTAGATGACCCAAAACCAGTGTTTGGCGCTCTCCAAAATGGCATTTCTTCGAGTTGAGCGCCAAACCTGCTTTTCCCAAGCAGCCTAGCACAAGATCAAGACGTGCATTGTGCTCGCTGAACGTGCGCCCGAAAATCACTACATCGTCTAGAAAGCACATGCACACTTCCCACTTCAAACCACGCAGGATATTGTCCATGAAGCGCTCGAAAGCTGCAGCTGCATTACACAGCCCGAACGGCATCACATTAAATTCAAAAAGTCCGTCTGGCGATACAAACGCCGTTTTCTCCTTGTCTGTCTTGTGCATATGAATCTGCCAGTACCCCGACCTCAAGTCGACAGACGAAAAGTAAGATGCTGATGAGAGGCAGTCGATAGCATCATCGATACGTGGAAGAGGATACACGTCCTTTTTAGTGATGGTGTTGAGACGCCGGTAGTCTACACAGAATCGCCATGTCCCATCTTTCTTTTTAACCAGAATCACTGGCGCTGCCCACGGACTGCATGATTTTTAAATTGCATTCTTATTTAGCATTTCGCGGACTTGGTCGTTGGTCACCTTGCGTTTCAATGGTGAGAGAATGTATGGCTTCTGTCGCAAAGGCTGGCCAGATCCCGTATCAATGCAATGGTGTATAACAGAAGGAGGAAACGATGGTGGCCCCTCTTGCTGCGAAAAGTCGAACAGCCCGGCATGTTTTAGCAGAATATTCGCCACTTCATGATGCTGTTTTGTGCCGAGCGACTTGTTCACCATAGCTAGAATGGAGGAGTACACAGCAGGGCATGCATTAACGCAATGGTGATCATCCGCAGAATCAGGGGCATCTGTAAGAATGGCGAGTGACAGCACTTGATCTTCATGGTTGGCGCCAAGTTTCAGGCCCTTTGGTAGTATTGCAGGTTCACTGGAACAGTTTACAGTCCATAAGCTAGTGCATCCGTGAACAACTGACAGCGTGCGATGTGGTATCAGCACATTCCTCTTGATGCAGCTCAGCCGAACGGGTTCGACGGTAGCGTCAAACGTTCTGTCGGTGGTAGGGAAACGGGGAGACTGAAACACAGGTTGCAGATAACGGAGGCACAACTGTAACTAGTTTTCCGGAGGTGGCGACGGGTAGCGACGACGCGGAGACGGCGACCGGCTTACGCGAGGAGCGGGTGGTGGTGTCAAGCTACGGTCGGATGCTGGAGAACGGTTCCGCAGCATCTCCGGGCGCTGGTGAAGGATGCGTCCTGGATATGTGTGCGATGGTGAGTACGTTTCAAGTGGAGCGCGGTACCGCCTAGACATCGTCGATCGGTCGAACCTCGGTGGTTGGAGGCGATTGCAGTACCTGGCAATGTGACCTAAGTCGCCGCAGCTATAGCACACAGGTAAATGACGATCGATGAACTTCGCCTCGAAGCGCTCATCCGCGGGTGGTCGTGTAGCAGAGTGAAGTGGCTGAGTCTGCTGCACAGGAGGAACGGTCGGCCTGTGTGCAAACCTGCCGGGGGAGGGTGTTCTTCATGTCGTTGATCGGGCGTAAATGCGCCCTGACGTGGCCATGGAGCTCCTCTGTGGTGGATGTCCGTGACACATACCGACGGCTGCCACGAAGCGCACGGTACTGCAGGCGCCATGTGTTGCGGGGAATAGCCAAGAGGTTGTTGCATGACGTTGAACGCAAGCACCTCGTGTCGCAGCAGTTCTTCACGCACGATCTGCCGTATAGTAGACGAAAGATAGGCGGACGGGCTCTCATCGACGCTGGCAATGGTTGTCACATTTGCTAAACGGCCAAATTTTGGCGCAATGCGACGTGAATTCAACGTCTTAAATGTACGGCAGTGACGTACGACATCTGAGACGGAATCAGCGTGTTCCCTGCCTATAAGAAAATTATAGACATCCTCTGCAATTCCTTTGAGGAGATGTCCGACTCGGTCTTCCTCAGACATCTGGGAATTCAATATTTTGCACAGCTTGAGGATCTCTTCTATGTAAGTAGTGCAAGTTTCTCCGGGAGCTTGAGCTCTTTGAGCTAGTGTTCGCTCCGCGCGCTTCTGTTTGACGTAGGAGTGGCCAAAACACTTCCTAATTTCTTCAACGAAGCGCTCCCACGTTGTTAGGGAGTCTTCGTGGTTTTCATACCACATCAGCGCTGTCTCACTCAGAAACAGTACGACGTATTCAAGCTTAGTGACAGAGTCCCAACGGTTGTATCGGCTCACCCTTGCGTAGTGCATCAGCCACTCTTCGACATCTTCGCCCACTTTTCCCGTGAACGAGCGTGGTTCCATGTAGTGCTGAAAAGGTCCAACCGGCGTCGACTTTGGAGCAGGGACAACTAGAGCTGGCGTTTGCGCACTTCCGTCCTGAGCGATGGGGTTAGTCGCTGGCAAGAAACCGGCAAGACGGCGGCTCCGGCAAAGTTCTAGGTGTTGTGACTCCGTGGCACGTTGTGTCGTACCCAGCACGCTCTACCACTTTGTTACGCCCTTGAAAGGCGTTTATTGAACAGCCAGCCAGGCAGGGTTAGTCGCGACTGCCATGATCAGCTGGGTGCCTGTCAAGATTCAGCTAGCCTGCCGCACGTCGTCTTCCTCTTCACCCGTCTTGGATGCCCCACAATCTGATAAGGCGTAAACCTAGCACGCACGTACGAGTGTCAAAATATAAATGCCTCAAGGTAGCTGCCAGTGTCATTCTTTCGCGCGTACTCAGGGGACACCACGAGCACATGGTCTATTGTCTCTACAACACCACACACTGAACAGTCCTGGGAGTCTGTCCGTCCAATGATGTGCAAGTATTTGCGCATGAAAGCGACGCGTAATCGCAGTCTGTGTATCAGGCATGTATGAGGGCGTGGAATTCCACGCAGAACAGGAAATTGCATATCGGGATCCAGCCTTTTAAAGCGGACGTGACGAGCGTCTGGCTGGGCACAGTATGTTCTCGTCACACTCCTCATTAATATCGACAGGAGGCATGTGATGTCCGGTCTAGAGAACGGCACTACAGTTAGAATGGGTGCGAGAACATCCTGGTATCGTTGGGAGAACAAAATTACATCAACCGGGTAACCAGTCAAAAGTTAATAAAATGCGGTCTCTGGCACCTAACCGTTGTACAGGACCACATGACATACGCTAGTTACTGCCAAAACAAGTTAGAAAAAATATTGCTTCCGATGTCTTCCTAATGTTTGTTCACAATATCAGTCAAGGTGTAACTTCAGTACGTTGAAGTTTTATTTGTCATTTCTAATAGCGACGTTTCTCATACGCTTCATTGTCATCTTTTGGCGTAAGGACATGGTTGCCTGTGCTCTTTTCAACGCCAGCGGTCCGTAAGTTGACCGCACATTTGCAGCCGATCACTTCGACGCAATAAGACGCAATGGCTACAGACACTGAGCACGTAGCGCTGTGGGAAGGAGAAAAAAAAGGCTAACGCTTGAAATAGGCCGCGCAAAGCTCAAGACACAGCGATGCTGGCCGATTGATTGCGTCTCTTGGTTGAAGCTAGGTTGAACTTGGCTATAATCGAGGTTGAAACTTGACTGTAACTACGCCTATACTCGTGTACGTCATCTGTGGTAGTACTGGAAAAGCTGCGGTAGTACTGGAAGGGCTGCGGTAGTACTGGAATGGTGCGCCGCGCCCTCACGCCACAGCCGCGCTATCGCCGCCACCACAGCTGCTATGACGTCATGCTCCTCCGAACCGTGGCGCCACCACCGCGAACCTTTCCTGTACTACCGCAGCCTTTCCAGTACTAGCACATATGATGTACACGAATACGCGTCGAAAGCACACCCCACACGAAGCTACCAGCAGTCGGCGCACCTTTCACACGTCGCGGATCGTTATGAAGATGAGGCCTGCGTGACTGCGCACTTTGTCCAGATCGCTCATCGGTTTCAAGATATGGGCCTCCAAGCGGCATACGCAGCAGCCGCCCGTAGTGACAGGCTAAGTCCCAGTTTGACTTTGGCTGAGCTTGAAGGTGAGATTTACGGAACCAGACGTTTTCTGGGTTTGTACTTTGCGTAGTAGAGCTATCGTTCTAAAAGCGGTCGAAGACGGCGACACCACAGGCAGCAAAAGAACCATACGGTAGCCATGTCATGCTTGCACCTACTGTCGATTACTTAAGAGCCAACGATTTCTTTTAATCACAAAAGTATATTATTGAACAGCGAATGCGGACTTCTCAAGAAGACAATAAGAGGTTCCTCTCCCCTTTCCCAATGCTTTGGAATATTACATGTCCGTACTTCCCCGGCTGCAAGAGAGGGAGGCTGTAGTTGATTCGGGGTTCGGCAGCCAACAATTCATTAAAAAGTGCGTCGCCGTGTTATTGCCTGTACCGGCAGCGGTTTCCTATTGTTCTATAATATATATGAACAAAAATGAAATAAGTGACAAACTAAATTACAAAGGCTTTATGCGATTTTGTGATTCGACTATTACAAGAGTGGTTATAAAGGTATTTGACATGGTATATGGTGTGAAAATGATGGTAAGCACGACCAGATCTCGCGGCAATTTTACCGCAGGGAAATACAATACAAACACAACGGGGACGTGTCGACATTTACGATGCAATAAATATTCGGATTTAGGAGGGATATGATAGAATTCAAATTGCCCATCAACCCAGAAGATATTCTGGAATAAAATGAGTCGACATCTGGTGAAAGAGCGTTCCGTCGTTTACGTCAGTCAAGAGATTGGTATGCATAAAAAAGTGTCCAACTGCATTCAATTTGGAATAGGCATTTACCATCAAGTCAGGCGCCTTCCCCGAAGTCGCTACGGACAAATTGCGCTGGCGGTTTCTTTCCCAAATGAACAGACATTTCGAACACTGTGCAATACTTTATATGTCCTGTTTTGCTAATCATAGAATGTCAATATTTTTCATTGTTCACTCCGGGTCAAGCTGGCCGCAAACCGTTTGACGAATACTTCAATGACAGTTGCCATGGGCCTGTGCGTTGTGGGGGTGGTGACTCCAATACCACTATTTGTGTCTGCTGTAAGTATCGTAATTTTGATCTCTCAAGTGTACAATTTTAAATCTTCCAGCAATAATATCAAAATGATCAAAACGAAAGCACGTACTTCAGCAATGTGTTGTTTCAAATTTTTGCTCTTTGTTCTTAAAGTGATCCTTTAATACTCGTGTGGCAATCACCTTCGCACGTAGTCAGCCCCTACCCCGGCATGGCTATAAATATTGGACTAGCCGTGTGTCCGCTAAGTGTGACTTGTAAGTTATTAGGTGATGATAAATGCTATTTTTTGAAGTGTCCTGGCATTGTTACAGAATGCAACTTTTTGTTTGACCCACTCCAGTGCCTAGACTTTCCAATGGTGGCGCGAACACATGGTATTCGCTCGTAGGCCCCGGACATTTAAGAAGGAGGTGTCCCGACTCCTCCTGCGTTATTTATGTCATGTACACTTGACCAATGGTTGGTACCGATTGACAGATTTATATCGGGGCATTGTGCCATGGGGTGGGGGGGTGGGGGGGGGGGGAGGCCCCGCATGGTGCGCGGCATGCATCACCGGCTGCAGGCTTGAGATATATTCCGCCACGCTGTGCGAGCCATCTTGTTCCCCGCATTTTGCTCCGCTTCAAAACAGTGACCGTTGTTTATTAAAGCAGGCACTGGGACGTAGTGACTGGGAAAGCCCGAATGGAGAAACAAGGAATGAAATAGATTTCATACTCTCTGCCGATCCGAGCATAGTGCAGGATGTAGAAGTGGTAGGTAGGCTAAAGTTCAGTGACCATAGGTTAGTCAGGTCTAGGATTTCTCTAAATTTGAAGAGAGAAAGAGTAAAATTAGTCAAGAAGCCTAGAGGCAGTAAGCGTAAACGCAGATCAATTCAGGCTGGTGCTCGCTCACAAATATGCAGCTTTAGAACAGGAAGATGAAAACAGCATAGAGGTAATAAATGAAACGGTAACAAGGTGGATCTCACAAGCAGCAATTGAAGTGGGAGGTAAGGCACCAAGGGCAACCTTTAGGTAAGCTCTCCCAAGTAACAAAGGAAATAATAAAGAAACGACAAACATTAAAGTGGCGAACTCGAGAGATCAAATAAAATTCGCTAAGCTGTCAAAACTGAAACTTTGGGTAACAGCGCAAACAGACGACCACAAGAAGGGAGACACGGACACACAGGCGCTGACTAACAACTGGTTTTATTGTGAAGGATAGCACACCTTATATATGCCAAAGTGAAGCAAGGGAAAGGGGAAAACATAACAAGGGTAACATCGTGCCAAGAACGCAAGCGCAAAACAGCCAACCAAGCGCAACAAGACGCGAACAATTATTTTTCTTTCTAATCTGAACCCCCGATAGCCGCATCCAGAAGATAAAATTCAGCGTCAAAGAGAGCAAGGGAAGGGGTGCTGAAGCACTTGCTACCGAACTTCCTGATGTGGTAGGCTTCCAAACTGATGCGCGCTGTCTTGTCACTACTCTTTCCTAGAATCGTCGTCTCCTTTAACCGGGCCACACAATCAGTGCACTTGCTCACGTGCGCAACTATATGTGCGTATTTGTCATCTCGTTTTTTCAGTTTTAGAGCGTGTTCCCCTAAACGGTCATTGACACAGCGACCAGTTTCGCCGACGTAAAACATCCCACAAGACATGGGAATGCAATACACCACTCCTGTGGAACATTTAACGAACGGCGGTTGGTGGTTCTTCTGGCATCCACGTTTACTGGTGTTGCATATACGTGGGCACAACTTTCCCAGCTTGTTAGGGGCAGAAAAACATATCGGCACGCCGTGCCTACTTGCCACCTTCTTCAGATTGTGGGAGAGTTGATGGATGTAGGGGACCACCTCAGGTCTATGTGCCTTCCGGTGATCCTCCGCCGTTGTACTTCCCGTTCCACGCTTGAATTTTTGAAGGAGGGTTTCACAAACAGCAGTCAATACCGAGACGGGAAACCCTGCAGCCAAAAGACGGCTTACCTGATCGTTAAAACTGAGCGTCATCTGATGTGGGCACGATTTCTGGAGAGCCGATTCCATACACATCACCGCTATTCCTCTCTTAATTGTCTTGGAATGTGCCGAGTAATAGGGCAGTAACTCCTTCTTAGCCCGTGGGTAGTATCCCCAGCAAACGTGTCCATCACAGAACGTGATTTTAAGGTCTAAAAACTGTAAAATTGAAGAGTCCGGAAGTTCATGGGTGAAACGCAACCCACGTCCATGTTTGCTAAAAAAAGGTAAAACTTCACCTACAGTAGAGGAGTAGGTGGAGGCAGGCTGCTTTTTTAAAAGCACTAAAAATCGTCAACATACCTAAAAGTTTTTAAAACCGGCCCCCCATTAAACACCTGTTCTAGTGTGTCGTCCACCTTGGCCAGAAAAATGTCACAAAGAATAGGGGCTACGCAAGACCCTATGCAGATGCCATCACGCTGCAAAAAAGGCTGATCGTCAAATACAATAAAAGTAGAATTCTACTTTTATTAGTTTATGGATGTAGGTGGTCCCCTACATCCATAAACTCTCGCACAATATGAAGAAGGTGGCAAGTAGGCACGGCGTGCCAATATGTTTTTCTGCCCCTAACAAGCTGGGAAAGTTGTGCCCACGTATCTGCAACACCAGTAAACGTGGATGCCAGAAGAACCACCAACCGCCGTTCGTTAAATGTTCCACAGGAGTGATGTATTGCATTCCCATGTCTTGTGGGATGTTTTACGTCGGCGAAACTGGTCGCTGTGTCAATGACCGTTTAGGGGAACACGCTCTAAAACTGAAAAAACGAGATCACAAATACGCACATATAGTTGCACACGTGAGCAAGTGCACTGATTGTGTGGCTGGAAGAGAGCTGGAAGGAGACGACGATTCTAGGAAAGAGTAGTGACAAGGCAGCGCGCATCAGTTTGGAAGCCTACCACATCAGGAAGTTCGGTAGCAAGTGCTTCAGCACCCCTTCCCTTGCTCTCTTTGACGCTGAATTTTATCTTCTGGATGCGGCTATCGGGGGTTCAGATTAGAAAGAAAAATAATTGTTCGCGTCTTGTTGCGCTTGGTTGGCTGTTTTGCGCTTGCGTTCTTGGCACGATGTTACCCTTGTTATGTTTTCCCCTTTCCCTTGCTTCACTCTGGCATATATAAGGTGTGCTATCCTTCACAATAAAACCAGTTGTTAGTCAGCGCCTGTGTGTTCGTGTCTCCCTTCTTGTGGTCGTCTGTTTGCGCTGTTACCCAAAGTTTCAAGATGTACCAACTCGCCCAAAAAGAAGTATTGATGACTGTCAAAACTGATCAACAAGAAGAAAGTAAGGGGATAATCGAAATTATAACGCGTGCAAGAGATTGAGGAAGTAATAAAACTTGGACGCAGCATGAGATCAGTGAGAAGAAAACTTGGCATTGGACAAGGCAAGATGTATGCATTGAAAGATAAGCAGGGTAATATCATCAGCATATTCGATGACATTGTAAAAGCAGCGGAATAATTTTATGGTCACCTGCACAGTTTCCCAGAGCAGCTAAGCTAATTTCATTCGAAGTAGTGACGAACAGGACACAGAGGCTCCTTCTACCACTACCGATGAAGTTAGAAGGGCCTTGAAAGACATGACCAGGGGAAAAGCTGCTGGAGAAGATGGAATAACAATCGATATAATCAAAGATGAAGGAGATATCATGCTTGAAAAGCTTGCGGCCCCTTATGCGCAACGCTTCACGAATTCAAGTGTACCAGAGAGCTGGAAGAACGCCACCATTATACTAATCCATAAGAAGGGAGACGTTAAAGTATTCAATAATTATAGACACAATAGCTTGCTTTGAGTATTGTATAAATATTGCAACAAGATAATATCCAATAGAATTTGGGCAACACTTGACTTCAGTCAGCCAAAAGATCAGGCTGGCTTCAGGACTATATATTCTACGATGGATTATATCCATGTCATCAATCAGGTAATCGAGACATCTGCGGAATACAATCAATCTCTCTATATGGCTTTAATAGATTATGAAAAGGCATTTGATTCAGTAGAGACACTATCAGTCATAGAGGCATTGTATAATCAAGGAGTACAGGAGGAATACGTTAATATTGTTACGCGAACGAAGGATTAAGTACAGGAGACTATTTACAAGTATATTTACAAATGATAGCTGCAGCGCTGGCCAGATCAGCCGATAGCTCGAGAGCCCAGTGCAGTTCGTCTTCTTCGTCTAGGCGCCCGCGCGCCTCGTTCAAACAACCAAATACCACACGCGTGTAGCATAATCCCCCGGCGGCAGAAGCGACGTCCCGGAGCGTCTAAATGTCATCACTGAGAGGGTGATACTGCTTCAGTCGTGTAACGTGCACGATATCACTGGACTGGGAAGCAGATGGGGCGTCAGGGGCGATCTCGTAGGTGACGGGAGTCACGGCACGAATCACTCGGTAGGGACCTGTGTAACGAGACAGCAGTTTTTCTGACAGGCCGACGTGACGCGACGGAGACCATAGAAGCACCAAAGAACCAGGCGGGAAGTGCAGATCGCGGTGTCGCTGGTCGTACAAACGCCGTTGACTCTCTTGGGAGTGCAGAAGGCGGCCACGGGCAATTTCCCTTACGTGGGCAGCGCGGCCGACGGCGTCAAGTGCATATTCACTGGTGGGTGCTGCGTGAACAGGGAGGCTTGTGTCGAGGGGCAGTACTGGTTCTCGGCCGAACAGAAGGAAAAATGGCGAATAACCGGCTGTGTCGTGGCGCGAGGAATTATACGCAAAGGTGACAAACGGTAGAGCGAGGTCCCAGTCAGTGTGGTCGGAAGACACATACTTCGCGAGCATGTCTGTGAGAGTGCGATTAAGACGCTCCGTGAGGCCATTCGTTTGCGGATGGTATGACGTGGATAGCTTGTGCCTCGTGGCACAGGACTGCAGGATGTCCGCTATAACTTTTGACAGGAATGTCCGGCCACGGTCCTGTGAGAAGTTGTCGCGGAGCTCCATGTAATAAAATCACGTCGCGTAGAAGAAAATCGGCAACATCTGTGGCGCAGCTTGTAGGGAGTGCTCAGGTGATGGCGTAGCGCGTGGCGTAATCTGTGGCCACAACGATCCACCTGTTCCCAGAGGTAGAAAGAGGAAAAGGACCAAGTAAATCTAAACCAACCCGAAAGAATGGTTCCGCGGGAATGTCAATTGGTTGAAGGTACCCAGCAGGGAGCGTCGACGGTGTCTTCCGTCGCTGGCATTTCTCACACGCAGCTACGTATCTTAGAACGGAGCGAGCAAGCCCTGGCCAAAAGAAGCATCGGCGGATCCGGTCGTAGGTACGTGACACACCGAGGTGACCTGCAGTGGGGAGGTCGTGAAGTTAGTGGAGAACAGCCGAGCGAAGGTGTTTAGGGATCACAAGGAGTAATGCTGGGCCGTCGGGGTGAACGTTGTGGCGGTAGAGTACGCCATCTTGAAGTGTGAATAAGCGAAGGGAGCTATCGGCAAGTGACGATTCCAGGCGGTCAATGATGACACGCAAGGACGGGTCACGGCGCTGCTCGTCGGCGACATGGACCAGTGGAAAAACAGAGAGAACGCAGGCGTCGGTGTCAGTATCAGACGTAGAGGTCGGGTCTTGAACTGGGTAGCGAGAGAGGCAATCTGCGTCCTGGTGTTGGCGTCCCGACTTGTACGTCACTGCGTAGGGATATTCTTGTAGTCGGAGAGCCCAACGACCGAGCCGGCCAGTAGGATCCTTGAGCGACGAAAGCCAACACAGCGCATGATGGTCTGTGATTACTGAGAAGGGCTTGCGATATAAATATGGGCGGAACTTTGAAACAGCCCAGACGAGAGCAAGACATTCGCGCTCGGTAATCGAATAGTTGCGCTCTGCAGTTGTCAGGAGCCGGCTAGCGTAGGCTATAACGCGGTCGTGTCCGTGTTGTCGTTGCGCTAAGACGGCGCCGATCCCATAACCACTGGCATCGGTTCGGACCTCTGTAGGTGCGGACGGGTCAAAGTGGGCCAAGATCGGTGGATTGGACAGAATCGTGATGAGGCGTGAAAATGCGGCAGCCTGAGGGGAACCCCACGTAAAATGCACGTCTTTCTTCAGAAGTTCAGTGAGTGGTCGAGCGATTGCTGCGAAATCTTTCACAAACCATCTGAAATAAGAGCAGAGCCCCACAAAACTCCGGACGTCTTTGACAGACTGAGGTACAGGAAAAGCTGTTACTGCTCGAACCTTCTCCGGGTCGGGTTGTACTCCGGAAGCATCGACGAGATGGCCGAGCACTGTAATCTGTTGGCGCCCGAAGTGGCACTTCGATGAGTTTAATTGGAGCCCAGCCTTGCGGAAGACGTCAAGTATAGCTGCGACGCGCTGAAGGTGCGTCTCAAACGTAGGAGAAAACACAAGGACGTCGTCGAGGTAACAAAGGCAAGTTGACCATTTGAAACCTTGAAGCAGAGAGTCCATCATCCGTTCGAACGTGGCGGGGGCATTGCATAAACCAAACTGCATAACCTTAAATTGGTAGAGGCCATCTGGAGTGACGAAAGCGGTCTTTTCTTGGTCTTGCTCATCGATGGAAATCTGCCAATAACCAGATCGAAGGTCAATGGACGAAAAGTATTTGGCACCGTGAAGACAATCAAGAGCGTCGTCAATTCGGGGTAACGGGTAAACGTCCTTTTTAGTGATTCGGTTTAGGTGGCGGTAATCAACACAGAAACGCCACGTGCCATCTTTCTTTTTGACGAGCACCACCGGCGACGCCCAAGGGCTCGACGAGGGCTCCACAATGCCTTTGGCGAGCATCTTGTTGACTTCCTGCTGAATAACTTGCCGCTCTGCCGTGGACACGCGATAAGGTCGGCGATGAATGGGAACAGCATCACCAGTGTTTATCCGATGCTTAACAAGGGACGTCTGACCAAGTGGGCGATTGTCAGTGTCAAATACGTCGCGATAGGAAAGTAAAGGCGATATAGGGCGGCTGCTTGGCCAGGGGCGAGGTCCGGAGCGACCATGGGACGTAATGGGCCGTCGAGGTTCAAGGCATCCTGTGGGTAATCAGGGGCATCTGGAGACGCGTCGGCTGCAAAAGCAGTGACGTGGTCGTCTGTCACTGACCGGAGCGTGGCCACCGCTATGCCTTCAGGTAACACTTGCTTCGTCAAGCCAAAATTGACAACGGGGAGACACATCCGATTAGCGGCAAGGGTAACGACGGAGTGTGGCACAGAGATGTCGCGCGCCAGGAGGACATCACGAATAGGGGCGACGACATAGTCGCCATCAGGCACGGTTGCCGTTGAGGCCAATTCGACGAAGGTTAGGGCTTTTGGAGGTAACCGAACAAACGCTGTAGTGCATAGGGTGAGCGGTTGTTCGGGGCGAACGTCGGAAACAAGAGGAAGCTCGAGGCACAGCGTACCGGTGGAACAGTCGATGAGGGCAGAATGCGTCGTCAGAAAGTCGAGCCCGAAGATTAGGTCATGAGGGCAACTGGTCAGCACGGAGAACAGGACGGGAACTTGGCGGCCAGCAATTCCTACGCGAGCAGTGCACATACCACAGACGGCAACAGTGGCGCCATTGGCGACGCGTACGGCTCGAGTGACGGCAGGCGTAAGAACTTTTTTGAGGCGACGACATAGGTTAGCGCTCATTATAGACACTTGGGCTCCAGTATCAATCAATGCCGTCAACGGGACACCATCTACATCTACTTCAATTAGGTTCGTGTTCGTGAGGAGCGTCAA
This sequence comes from Dermacentor silvarum, assembly GCF_013339745.2. Lineage (NCBI taxonomy): Eukaryota > Metazoa > Arthropoda > Arachnida > Ixodida > Ixodidae > Dermacentor > Dermacentor silvarum. The sequence goes on from NC_051164.1 coordinate 26,881,155, forward strand.
CGGAGGATTTGGACAGGACGAACGTGATGCAGCACTACCTCCAAGAGCTGCATGGCCTAGTTTTCCGTCCGGGAGGGTCCATAATGGGTCGGCGACGAATAGCGGCGTGGCTGAGGTGACGGCGAGCGAGTGGGACGACTGTCATCGACAGATACGTGAGAGCTCGAAGGCATACGGCGAGGCGAGTAGCGGCGAGGGTCGGATATAGGGCGAGGAGACGGGGAAAAGTAGCTCGAATATGGCGATGACCAGGAAGTGCGGCAGTGGCGAGCGACGTGGCCAATGCGGTGGCAACGAAAGCAAATGGGCTTGTCGTCCGGAGTTCTCCATTCTGTAGGGTTGCGGTATCTGGAATACAGATCGCTGCGAGGCGCAGCTGTCGGCACCAGTCGGGCGTCAGGTCGGGAGATGGAGCAGGCAGCAGGAAAACCGAGGTTGGCAAACTCTTGCCGCACAACCTCCTGAATGAGGGAGATCGCTGGGGCTGGTTGGTGAAAGGTGGGGTCAAGAGGGCGCGGATGGAACGTGGAAGGACTGGCAGCCTCGATCTCGCGGCGAACAATACGCGTGACGGTCTCATTGGAGGGGGGCGAAGCGGTAAGGGCGACGCAGGACGACGTCGCAGCTGTGTTAGGGAGCCGGGAGAATTGTGGAATGACGCGGCGGCTTTTGGCGAGCTCAAAGCGGCGGCATTCCTTGACAATGACGTCGATGGTAGACACATTGTTGAAGATCAACAAGTTGAACGCATCGTCCGCGATTCCTTTGAGAACGTGGCCAACCTTGTCAACTTCGACCATGTTCTCGTTGACTTTCCGGCAAAGAGCTAGCACGTCTTGTATGTACGAGACATACGATTCAGTGGAAGACTGCACTCGGGTAGCAAGCTCTTTTCTCTCAGCCTGCTGCCGACCGGTCGGATTTCCAAAGAGGTCGCGGAGCTTCTCCTTGAAAGCGTCCCAGCTAGAGATCTCCTCTTCGTGTGTCCGGAACCAGACACGAGGTGTTCCGCCCAAGTAGAAGAGGACATTAGCTAGCATTATGGTAGGGTCCCAGTGGTTGTTGCGGCTAACAAGCTCATACATGCGGAGCCAGTCATCAACGTTGGCATTATCTTGGCCGGAGAATATGCCAGGATCGCGGGGAGTGGCCACCGTGACGTACGTTGTGGTTGGAGGTACAGTAGCAGCAGCAGACGAGGTGTCACCGGGAGCCATGGCGGAAAGCTGGATGGTGCGGCCGCTGCGGAGCTCCGTGGCGAGGACGGGGAACGGCACGCTCCACCAAAATGTTACGCGAACGAAGGATTAAGTACAGGAGACTATTTACAAGTATATTTACAAATGATAGCTGCAGCGCTGGCCAGATCAGCCGGTAGCTCGAGAGCCCAGAGCAGTTCGTCTTCTTCGTCTAGGCGCCCGCGCGCCTCGTTCAAACAACCAAATACCACACGCGTGTAGCAATATCTTCGCAAATATCTACAAGGATTGCACAGCAACCTTGGTTCTCCACAAGAAAAGTATAAATTTACCTATCAAGAAAGGGGTCAGGCAAGGAGACATAATCTCTCGAATGCTATTCACTGCATGCTTAGAAGAAGTATTCAAGCTCTTAGACTCGAAAGGCTTAAGAGTGAGAATCAACGGCTAATATCTCAGCAACCTTTGGCTTGCAGATGACATTGCCCTATTCAGGAACAATGGGGACGAAAATAACAAATGATTGAGGACCTTAAGCGAGAAAGTGTAAGAGTGGGGTTAAAGATTATTATGCAGAAGACAAAAATAATGTCCAATTGCCTGACAAGGTAACAAGAATTACGTTTATCTATCTGTAAAGAAGTACGTTTATCTAGGTCAATTACCCCCAGGGGACCCTGATCATTACAACGAAATTAACAGAAGAATAAATTTGGGATGGAGTGCATACGGCAGGCATTGCAAAATCCTGACTGGGAGCTTACCAGTGTCGTTGACAAGAAAAGTGTATAATCATTACATTCTACCGATGTTAACATATGGTTCAGAAACTTGCAGGTTAACAAATAATCTCGAGAACAAGCTAAGAATCGCACAAATAGCGATGGAACGAAAAATGTTAGTTTTCTGTATCCGCCACGCGGTCTGATAAGATTATACCAGCGATTACGTGTGCTTGACCGGCATGGAGCGTTATCTGTAAAAGTGCGCTGCTGTATGAAATAAAGACTTTTTCGTCTTGCTGCCACCGATGTGTCGTTACTGCTTTAGAACAGAACATCTGGCGACGAAGATGGCATCGGCGAGGAGTTTAACCGCCGCCGGCCAGCAGCAAGAACGAGACTGAACCGCTGACGGAGCAAGGTGACACGGAGGTCTTGCAGCCAGGATTTTATCGACTGCGTGGAGTAGCGCAAGAACGTCGCGGGGAAGCGAGGCGTCACGGAGCCCTTGCATTGACCTCGGTGGCGGGCTGGAGCAAACGAACAAGAGACTGCAATACGGATAACGCACATCCAGGAACTCAACTCTGCAGATAAGTGAACCTTGCTCATTATGGCAGAAGCAGGCAATGGTCGAGGAGGTCATGGTCGTAAGCTTGGCAGGATGACAGAATTCAACTCGAAAATCGACAACATACGCTCGTATTTTGAACGCTTCGAGAACTACGTAGACACAAATGATGTCCCTGAAAGCAAGAAACTGAAGTTGTTTCTGAACGTACTCGGAGCGGAAGCTTGTGAAGAGCTAAAGAAGATAGTCGTGCCTCATTTGCCTTCTGAGAAACGTTTTGAGGACATTAAGCAGCTCCTAGAAGCTCATTTCAGCCCAGTCCACTCAATCATCGCATGTAGAACGTTGTAAATTTATTCGCCGAATGCAAAGTGAACATGAAAGTGTCAAATATTTCATCACTGAACTTTCACGTTATTTTCCACGTTATGCCTGATGGTTCCGAAAGACCCATCGTCTTCGCCTCCAGAACGTTGAACGTAGCGGAGCGCAATTATGCTCAAGGTGAGAAGGAAGCCCTGGCTTTAATTTTCGGTCTAAACAGGTTTCATAGATACCTGTACGGACGGAAATTCACGCTGTATACCGGCCACCAACCGCTCTTAGGCATCTTGGCATCTGATAAATAAATTACTTCTTTGGCCGCAGCAAGGATTCAGCGTTGGGCTATCACGTTAGCAGCTTATCAGTTTGCACTGCGGTACAGAAACGGCAAAAACATGGAAGTTGCCGACGCCCTTTCAAGGCTGCCACTTCCAGTCAAACATAAAGACGACACACAAGAATATCTGGCAGTTTTTATTCAACGCCTCTCACCGCAAGCCAAGTGGCTAGCTAGTGCGACACAAAGGGACCGTATTCTTTCCAGAGTCGTGCAGTTCACCTTATCTGGCTGGCCGGCGCACTACAATGATCAATTTCAGCCCTTTTACGTTCGTCGAAACGAAATTTCATACGAGCAAGGCTGTGTCACGTGGGGCCAGCGAGTCATCATTCCAGACGAACTTCGAGAAGCGGTGCTAACATTGCTGCACCAAGAGCACCCAGGAATGCAAAGAATGAAGATGCTTGCTAGGTCGTTTGTTTGGTGGCCGTTGATTGACAAGGATATTGAAGCCACTGTCCGTCGATGTCAAGTGTGCCAAACGACCATGCCTGCGAAAGCACCAGGACCATTGCATCCATGGACTTATCCAAGTCGTGTTTGGCAGAGAGTCCATGTCGATTTCGCCATGAAGGATGGCGCCAACTTATTTCTTCTTGTCGACTCTCATTCAAAGTGGACAGAAGTAAAATGTCTCCGCACTAAAACGACGTCAAAAACAATCGACCGTCTGAACGAGATATTTGCAGCGTATGGCTACCCGGAGGAAATGATCAGCGATAACGGACCTCAGTTTACTGCGCAGGAGTTCTCCGATTTCACCTCTTCCCAGGGGATTCGACACAAGCGTAAGCCACCGTACCATGCTTCGTCCGATGGTGCAGCGGAACGGTTAGTTCAAACGACGAAAGCCACTTTACTCAAGCAAGTGCTTCACGATAACTTGACAGGCCAGCACAGAACTCTGCATCGACTTAACGACTACTTGCTTGCTCACAGGAACGCCATAAATTCCGTAACGGGAAGAACACTCACTGAGCTGTTCCTGAAACGACAACCTCGAGTAAAGCTTTCGCTCCTGAAGCAAAAGTTTTGTACACAATATGAGGAGTCAGCAAGACCAAGAGGCCACCCATCGCAATGAGGGCCGAGGAAGGGACCTGCAGATGAAAGCTGGTGATGCAGCTTTCGTGAAGACGTGATTATAAGGGCTGATGACTTAAACATTTTACGGAATTGTGAAAAATCGCATGGGGCAGATGGAATAATTCCTGCCTTTGAACTGGATTATTTTAAAAGGCGGACATTACTAGCACGATAATCTGAAATACATGTTGAACTAATTAGCAAATAGACTAAATAACTTCCTAAATGTGTACTTTAAGCCGCGTATTGCAATTTACGGTTTGTAACCGGTGAGTTTAGGAGGCGTCTCCACTTAGAATTAGTTATCAAGATGACAACAGTTGCGAGATAATATTCCCAAAGTGTTGGGACGAAATAGATGGGCGTTCCAGTTACTTCTCGGCTTCAGTGCACAAAAGAGGATTTAGTAAAAGTAGAATTGGAGCAGCGTATTTTTACAGCGAGTTTTATGGTGCATATTCCAAGCTGGTGTCATTCTGGAAATTTATTTTGAATGAATACGCCTGGCATACTCACCGGCTACAGTTTGTAAATTTCATTATGGGACGCAAGGTAAATGATTAGGATGTTAGTGAAATATTGTTCAGTAGTAGAATAAGACTTTTTGTTTTTCGTGCAAGCAATGTCCGCCTCTCAGCATAGTGCAGCTCAAGGACTAGAATTAAGTCACCTGCAATGCGCGATTTTTAAAACTTCTGTAAAACAGTTAAATAATAACCCCGTATATGCCGACATGGTTGTCTGAATAGACAGGGAGCGGGATCGATTCCGCGCACCAACCCGTAAAATCACAAAGAAGCATTATTGCCATTAAAGAGCAACACATTCCTTGTGGCACGCTACTGTCAACGGGAATTGGCGTCAAAGAGGTTCACTGATGAGTGGCACGAACCAAGTGACCCAAGTTGGCGTCAATGACGTTTGTTAAGGACGGTACGAACCCTATGACCGAAATTGGTCCGACAGTTAGCTTTGAACCCTGTACCCTCAGCACAACATAGCCCGATGCGCTGGCCACTATACTGCTTACTACCAAACGTCTCAGGTTGACAGGCAAACAGAAGTGAAGGTAGGTAGCCCGTAAAAATTGTGCGACTATCCTAAGAATTTTAATCACAGCAAAGTTCGCGTTTATTACCGGTGACCGCAGCGATGTAGCTATAGCTACGCAGTCGGCGATATAATGCATATGCTGATGCCTACATCTTGCCTACATCTTTTTTTTTAAGTATTTCTTACCAATCGAACTTACACGCAAACTTTGGTTCTTTGTTACAGATCCACCCAAGTAGGGCAAGCTGCCTTCTTAGGACACCTTATCGGAATGGATACCTTAGGATGCCTTCTTGAATTGATGTTGGATATAGATGAAAAGCAAACAAATCATTCTTAAGCATGCGTCTCAGCAGACATGTTTGTTCTGTCCAATAAAATCGACAGATATTACTCCGCAGATGTTGAAACATTTGTTCCTGCAATGGACATTCCTAGCAGTTCCTGTTTGCAAAAAATGGTTGTACCACAAGCTTCTCGCCACCTACTCCGGATGGTTCGCTATACTTATTCGAGTGAGTGATGTCAGCCATGTTGTCGCAAAATAAACGGCAAGTAATCGGTATTCACGCGCGATGCTAGTTGTTGACGTGTCCCGCCTCAGTCAGTACCATCGCGGCCCCCTTCAGCTCATTCATCAACTTCTGTCTGCTCTCGAGAGAAATGCCAAAGCAATGCGCGTCTGAGCCAGAGGAAGAAGTATATAGGGAAACGTGACCTCGGATGTACCCCGTGCTGGCTGCTCCTTACCCGTGTCTTCCATTTGTATCTCGTCTCATTGTCCTAAACATCGTTCCTAACTTTTATTCTGTGCCAGTCTTGCATTTCACTGAATGCCACTTGTGCTTGATATTACAGACTTCCTTAATTAGTGCACCTCAACCCTGTCAGAAATACATGATTGGATGCAGGATAATTTACGATCAGCAGAAAAAAAATTACACGCAGAATCTCCTGTGGGAGTTATCTAAATGAGGCATGCCTAAGCCTTTGCTACAAATTACCTGCTGTTTCGTCGTCGTGTGCTGCTATGTTTCGTATAATTGAGATCAACACAGCTGAAGACTCGTGAAACGGAGAAGCGAGCTTGAAACACCGGAATATTCACTGATACCATGATACGACGAAGAAGAGGCGAGTGTAGCAATGTTGCCTCATGTTATATGATGGCGCGCTTATATGATGCGGCTGCTTCGTGAAATATGGACACTAGCCGATGCATGCTGTAGTACACGACCTAATTGAACAGTGTCACGCTTCGTTGACATCATACGTCGACGTGGTCGATTACGCTGCCTCCACTCGATGCGAACCATTATCAACCGTGATCAACCGTGCTCCGGCGGCGGCTACGTATGGCGCGGCCGCCTAGCCCTATCTTGAGAGCGATGCGCGCTGGGGAATGAGTGCGCCGAGTGCTGATAGCTTCGTGTACGCTGTGTGTTGGCGTTGAAGCGAGGGGCAGCACGAAGGACAATTCGCTCGCTGCTGGGGGCCCTCTCTTGAAAGCAATCTCGTCATACGTGATGGACGGACAGACGGACGAACGGACGAGTTTCCTCGTTATTGGGTAGACATAGAAATGCTTACGCATTTAAAACAACGGCAATGTCTAATCATGCGCCATCATTCTTGAGGCGATGCGACACGCGATGCACAAAGGGGGCCGCCGCGAAACGCTGACGCTTCGGGCATTCTGAACTTGTTTCTTTTCCCTCATTCCTTCACTTGCCCTAAAGCGTTCTCACTTCCTATCTAAACAACATGCTCTGGGTATTCCGCTGTAGCAAAAGGCTTGTTTTAAGAAACAAAGTGTTCTAAAAAGGAATGAAAAGCAGACCTGACAGGAACCCTTGCTTGATCACCTTCGAAAACGCCGTTCCAAAGATTAACAAAGGTTGTCCTTATTAAGGGCAATGCCAAGGTTGATCCAAATGGGTCGCGTAGCTTCGACCGAGATGCGGTCCAGCAACAATCGTCGCCGACAGTAGCAAGGGGAGTGGTGGGACCAGCGATGTAAGCACGACTACGTGAGGATAGAGAAACCACTGAGAAAAAAAAAACGTTTTTAATGAAAAAAAAGACAGTTTAATATCAATCAACGAAAATAACATTACTCATCACAATTACATACGTGTGGTGAGGAAATAAAAGACAACTCTTTTTTTTTTACTTTATCATAACAATAAATATACCTTTTACAGCGCCCGCTATGGAAGGGGTCGTTCACACCGTTATCAGTTGCAATGCCATACACTCTTGGCAAATGTTAACCTAAATTCTGTATCTTGCGCGCGAAAACAACGATTTGATTACGGGGCACGCCGTAGTGAGGCACTGTGGATTATTCTTGCCCACCCGGGTTTCTTTAACGTGCACCCAATGGATGTTACGCAGCCGTCTTTGCATTTCACCGCCATCGAAATACGGCCGCCACCGCCGAGATTCCATTAGTACCGCAACGTCATAGCCACTAAGTCACCACAACAAGTTACTCTCTTGAAGTGTGCAGAAAGGCACGCTCGTGAAGTTCACCTTCTAATACACGCCTCCCTTACACGTTGTGTTGTTTTGCTCGTCTACGAGTGTCTGAATTCTGGTGGCCTGGCGTTTCCGAGCTGTGTTTCCTCTACGTGTTCAGCCAAATGTAGTGATATGGGACCACCCAAGCATTCTATACTTTAGCTGCCTTCGTGTGACTGACGATGCAACCAGCATACAACACCCAAAGCGTTCTTTCGCCTGTGAAGAAACAACGTTCTGTGCATAAGTGCGATTTTGACACTCGTACCACTGACAGTTTGCTGGATCGTTATGAGTGCTAAAAACTCGAAACGACCATCGAGTCAAATTGCGGGGCATTTGGAAATATACCTCCAAAAGTAGGCAATGGAAACAAATTTCGCGCCTTTACAACTGAAATGACCGTATTTGCCGGATATGGAGTGATTGTTTTTTACCGCCGAAAGTGGTCCCTCGTCACATAGATGGGGATAAGCTCCACTGAAAGCCCAATTACCACCATGTTTTGAACGTATGGGTTTCTATGAAGCTTCGCTACCAGGTAGATTTACCTTGGAAATAATGCCAAAAAGAGATGGTTAGCTTGCATCATCAATTTTCAAAGCAAAGCTTTATTTGTCTACCATACCATGGTATTTCGTGGGTCGTTCGGTCGGTTGCTGATCGGGTTCCCGCCCAGTAGATTCGCACTTAACCTAAAGAAACTGCCAAACCTCTGCCCCCCAAGCGTAGCAAGCCCGGTGCTCTAACTATTAGGCCACAACCGATTTTTCCCTTTCGTCATATTTATTACAAGTATGAAACATGCGTGATTAAATTATTTACATAGGGGCCATAACAGCCAAATCTAGGCCAGAACAGCCCCAAAACTCCCCTTGTGAAAACACAAACATGCACATTCACATGGTCGCCACATGTTAACAATGACAATCATTGCCATACTAAGCCATATCCCCACGATGAGGGATCATCGGTCAGCAAAAGTGTCCGCGTGTTGAAGATGATTATTATGTTTTCCAAACACTGCCACATACCCACAACGGGAAGATCGCCAAGAATTGCGTGGTACAATGACACATACCCACAGCGTGGTATTGGCGAAGGAGCGGGAGGTACATATGATGCGAACGCGCACTAATTGAGATAAATTGCCCAGAGTTGATGATGGCTTTTATTTCACTGCTAGGGCAGACACGCACAACGTACACTGTAAAAAGCGGCCGATGCATTTGAATTCAATGGTGAAAAAATAAAGAAATGCAAGCCTATAGATTATTTTTCGCATTGAGTAGCAAGGTCACGCGAGAGGGCATATGCGTGACAGATTCCTTTAGGCCGTACACGCAAGAGTGAAATGGCAAATTCACAGCATTTCATTAGCCACTTCACGAAAGTTTGGCTTCACGTAGATTCTTACATGTGCATTAGATATCCGCTATGTTTTATTTATTTACTGAGTTTAATACATCTAGGTACCACCATACTGAAACGAGCTTCCTTCTCTCTTCAGCATCTTAGATTTTTAAGGATGGTTAGCTTGTACTTGAAATTAGTTTGTACTTGGAATTAGTTGCACTTGCTCTTGTACACAGTTCGAACTGGAAAAACTTAGATTTTCAAGGAGCGATAAAAGTACACCTCCATACCCACTGCGTAATATGCAAGTGTACGCCGGACAATGGTAAAGCTAACGTCGTTGCTATTCAACTCGCTTGATTATTCAGGCATACCACGCCCAGAAGACAAAATATACATGCTTCAGCCGTCCGTCAATCACGTTCACAGCAAATGAAATAGCATTTCTCGATAAGGGGCTAACATGTTTATAGCATTGTGATTGTGACGGTGATGTTACTGTTCGCGTTACATTTGATTGTTTTCTTTTTGCTGTAATAATTAAGATATATATATATATATATATATATATATATATTGTACCGGAGCACATCGGCACCAGCTCTGCGCCAGCCAGTGTGGAAGAAGCCGTTGACGATCTTGTGGTTCGCGCTAAGTCGGTTTCCAACGAGCGAGCTTGTTTTAACCGTCAAGCTTCGTCTAATCTACCCTGCCGAATACTCTTGTCACGTTTGGTAGAAGTGCCGGGTTGTCCCTTTCAGCGTCCTGGAACTCCGCAGCCGTACGCTACCATCTGCATTCGCTATGACCGAGGACGCCAGCCCCTCGCGAGCTGCCCCTGCTCCCACACCTGTCGTGTGCTCTGGGGTGCTTCGTCAGGGTGATCCTCCAGTCTTCAGTGGCACTGACGGTCACGACGTGGAATACTGGCTGGCCGAGTACGAACGTGTTAGCGAACACAACAAGTGGGATGACCGCGACAAGCTGACTTACGCCATCTTTTACCTTGCCGACGTGGCCAACATGTGGTTCAAGAACCACGAAGCTGATTTTGCCACCTGGTCAGCGTTCAAAGAGACCCTCATTTCGTTTTTCGGGCGGCCAGCGGTGCGCACGATTCGCGCTGAACACAGCCTCCGCGGCCTATCTCAACAAATTGGTGAGACCTTCACAAGTTACATTGAGGATATCATCGGCGTCTGTAGGCGGGTGAATGCGTCCATGTCGGAACCTGACAGAATCAAACACATAATGAAAGGCATAGACGATGACGCCTTTCATATGCTCGTGGCCAAAAACCCACAGAGCGTTACTCAGGTTATTGAACTTTGCCAAAGTTTTGACGAGCTGCGTAAACAGCGCATCACCACATGTCGCCCTGGGATGCAACCGGCTGACCTTTCAGCTTTGGCTCCCAGCAGCGCTTGTATTGACTACACCTCCTTGCTGCCTCAAATTCAGCAATAAGTACGCGAGGAAGTTGCACGTCACCTCTCTCTTGTGGCATCGGTCACCGAGCCTCTCCCCACACTGGACCAGTCGCTTCGTCGGGTTATCCAGATGCAAGTTGCTGAGCCCCTGCCGTCCCCCGCTTCCCGCAAGTTACGGCACCGCTACAAGTTAAGACTACGGCGCCGCTACAAGTTACGGCGCCGATCACTTAATGCGGAGGCCCTTACACGATCTCATGCCCAACCGACGCCAGTCCCATCCAGCCCAGCCACCAACTTCTACACGCCGCCAAGTCCTGTACGGCCGGTTGACGTACCGTTCTCGCATCCGAGACCACCTATCAACCCCTGGCGCACTCCAGACAACCGGCCTGTGTGCTACGCTTGCGGTATTCCGGGACATGTTGCGCGCCTCTGTCGCCGCCGCGGACTCTATTTTCGCGATGGCGCTCCCAACCTTGTCCGTGTCCCTCAACAAGCTACACACCGTCTTACATCTGATGCAACGTACTCGTATTCCCGTCGCCCCGCCTTCAATTCACGCCGATCTCCTTCTCCCCGCCGCCACTCCCTTTCTCCAATGATTCACCGTTCCAACCATGCCCAGGAGGAAAACTAACAGCCGCAGTTCCTGAGGCAAGAACTGCGCCGTCGTCGAAATTTGCAAGGCCTCTTCTTTCGCCACCTAACGAGATTGTAGTGTTTCATGACGGTGTCGCGACGAATGCTCTTGTCGACACAGGAGCAGCTGTTTGTGTGATTAGTGAGTTTCTATGCCGCAAACTGAACAAAGTGACGACTCCGCTTTTTGATATTTCGCTACGCACAGCGAGCTCGCAGCACTTCAAACTGGCACCTGCACCGCTCGTGTTTTAATTCAAGATGCACTCTACGTTGTTGAATTTGTCGTGCTTTCTCATCCGTCGCATGACGTTATCCTGGGCTGGGACTCCTTTCCGCGCATCATGCAGTTGTCGACTGCGGTCGTGCACAACTCGCCTTGTCTCCGATCTGTACCACAGCCGTCGATGAGCCTCGCCCGTATGCTAAAGTGGTTGCCGCTGCTGACGTCGTCATCCCTGCTTTCTCTGTCGCTTTAGTGACCGTCACCTGTGGACGCTGTCCCCAATTCCACTGCACTTTTTGCACCGTCTGAGGAATGTGTGCGTCGCCGGAACCTTGTCCTACCGTTTGCAGTCGTCACACTTGATGATGATTCCGGTGCCGTTTACCTGTGCAATCCGTTTCCCTGCCCTTCAACTCTATTACATGGTGAATCTGTTAGGCGTCTCGACACTTTTGATGCCATCTTTCCGTTTGATGCGTCTTGCGATACGACCCCACTGCCTATCGATGCCGTCACTTCTGCCGCTGCTCCCGCATCCCCAGCCTCATCCGACCACGACGTCTTGTTGCCCAGTGTCGATAACGCGCTCCCGCAAACTCAGCGCAATCAGCTCGTTCAGCTGCTTGACCGTTTCCGGGCCTCTTTCGACCTCGGCCAACCTTGTTTGGGGCGCACGTCAGCGATTGTTCACCGTATTGACACCGGTCGCCATGCTCCACTGCGTCAGCGTCCCTATCGAGTGTCCCAAGCCGAACGCCGCGTCATTAGTAAACAAGTCGATGACATGCTGCAACGAGGCGTGATCCAGAAATCACACAGTCCTTGGGCTTTTCCGGCCGTGCTGGTGCGGAAAAAGGATGGCTCAATCAGATTTTGCGTGGAATAACGCCGACTAAACAAGATCACACGTAAGGATGTTTATCCTCTAGCACGAATAGACGATGCCCTCGATTGTCTACAAGGTGCTGAATTTTCCTCGTCCCTGGATCTTCGATCTGGATACTGGCAAGTGCCAATGGCTGAAGCGGACCGTCCGAAAACGCTTTTGTGACCCCTGACGGGTTATATGAATTTAATGTGATGTCCTTCGGCCTGTGGAACGCGCCTGCGACTTTCGAGCGGATGATGGACACTATCCTCCGGGGACTTAAGCGGCGTACCTGTCTGTGCTACTTACACGACATACGCGTAGTTGTCTTTTCACTGAATTTTGAAACTCATCTTGATCGCCTAGAGCAAGTTATTGAGTGTCTCGCGGCCGCCGGTTTGCAATGAAACTTGAAATAGCGCTATTTTGGTGCCAGACAGCTTACGATTCTAGGCCACGTCGTTTCACAAGAGGGAATCCTGCCAGACACTGCCAAACTGCGTGCCGTTGCTGAGTTTCCTAAGCCAACCACTCTTAAAGAGCTCCGTAGCTTCATCGGCTTGTGCTCCTATTTTCGGCGTTTCGTCCGTAATTTCGCCTCTATTATCGCCCTCTTGACTCAGCTACTTGCCAGCAGCGCTGACCCCTCGGCGTGGACTCCCGATTGTGACGAGTAATTTAGGACGCTCCGCCGGCTCCTTACGTCCTCTCCAGTACTTCGCCACTTCGATCCCAATGCGCCTACTGAAATTCACACGGACGCTAGCGGTGTCGGTCTTGGTGCCATTCTCGCCCAACGCAAAGACGGCTATGACGAATATGTCGTTGCGTATGCCAGCCGTACCCTAACAAAGGCAGAGTCAAACTATTCTGTAAAGGAAAAAGAATGTTTGGCAATTATTTAGGCGATCGGAAAATTCCGTACTTACCTTTACGGACGACAGTTTGACGTTATGACTGACCACCATGCCTTATGCTTGTTGTCATCTATGAAAGACCCCACTGGCCGCCTCGCTCGTTGGGCTATACGCCTTCAAGAGTATGACATACGTGTCATTTATCGCTCGGGACGCAAACATTCAGACGCCGATGCCCTATCTCGTTCTCCGCTGCCTCCTGACCTACTTTGCTTACAAACTTCCACCTGCGATTCATCGTCCCTCAGCATCACCGACATGCCGGCCGAGCAACACAGGGATCCCTGGATCGCTTCTCTGCTTGACGTTCTCTCTCACCATTCGCTTGAATCTGTTTCACGCACCATTCGTCGCCAAGCGCAACACTTTGTCGTTCGTGAAGGCTTGTTGTACCGCCGCAATTACCAAACCGATGGCCGCAGGTGGCTGCTTGTTATCCCGCGTCATCTGCGCTCGGGCATATGCACCGCCTTCCACGACTATCGTCAATGCGGCCACGCTCGCGTATTCAAGACCTACTCCCGCCTACGCCTGAGGTATTACTGGCGCGGCATGTATAGATGCATTCGCCAGTACGTGCGGTCATGCCTTTCGTGCCAACGCCGCGAGACTCACCCTCATAGCACCGCGGGAACTTTTCAACCTTTACCGTGCCCTGTACGACCATTTGACCGTGTTGGCATTGATCTTTACGGTCCCCTCCCGAATACTCCTACAGGCAACCGGTGGATCATTCTCGCCGTCGACCATCTCACATGGTACGCTGAAACATCTGCGCTGCCAGCTGCCACCGCAATAGACATCGCTCGCTTCCTTGTTCACCACCTCATTTTGCGACACGGTGCACCCCGTGAATTATTAAGTGATCGTGGCCGCGTCTTCCTCTCAAGCGCTATCGAGGCACTGCTCCAAGAATGCCGCATTGTTCACCGCACCACCTCTGCATACCATCCTCACACCAATGGCATGACGGAGCGTTTCAACCGTACCCTTGGAGACATGCTTGCGATGTACGTGTCCGATGATCACTCCAATTGGGACCAGGTGCTCCCCTTCGTCACGTACGCCTATAACTCTGCGCCGCAAACTACCACCGGCTTCTCTCCTTTCTTTCTCCTATATGGACGTGAACCATCATGTTCCATGGACACCATTCTCCCCTACCGACCCGATGTTTCTGAAGCCACGCCTGTTTCCGAAGCGGCTGCTTATGCTGAAGAGTGTCGTCAACTGGCTCGCTCGTTTACCGCGCAAGATCAATGTCGCCATGACGAATCCGCATCTAGTGCTCACTATTCCCCAGTAATGACAGTTTGGCTCTGGGTCCCGTCCACTACTCCCGGCCTTTCGACCAAGCTTCTCTCGAATTACCATGGTCCCTTACCGAGAAGTAGAGCAAACGTCTCCCGTGAAGTACATCATTGAGCCGCTCGAGCCATCTTCCGACCACCGCTGCCGAGGGCGTGAAATAGTTCACGTCGCACGGCTGTAACCGTGCTACGACCCTCCTGTGTTGTCATTCCCCTAAGTCGCCAGGTTGGCTCCTTTCTGCGTGGGGAGTGATTGTACCGGAGCACACCGGCACCAGCTCTGCGCCAGCCAATGCGGAAGAAGACGTTAACGATCTTGTGGTTCGCGCTAGGTCTGTTTTCAACGAGCCAGCTTGTTTTAACCGTCAAGCTTCGTCAAATCTGCCGGCCGAATACTCTTGTCACAATATATATATATATATATATATATATATATATATATTGTGACACACTATCACATCGTCCAAGTAACAGAGGCAGATTGACCACTTGAAACCGTGTAGGAGGGCGTCCATCATTCGTTCAAATGTGGCTGGGGCATTACATAACCCGAAAGGCATCACTTTGAACTGATAGAGGCCGTCGGGAGTAATGAAAGCCGTTTTCTCACGGTCCATGTCATCGACGGCAAGTTGCCAGTACCCGGAGCGAAGGTCTATGGACGAAAAATATTGTGCTCCATGGAGGCAATCAAGGGCATCGTCAATGCGTGGTAGCGGAAAGACGTCCTTCTTGATTACCTTGTTGAGGTGCCGATAATCTACGCAAAATCGCCAACTGTTGTCCTTTTTCTTAACTAGGACAACAGGGGATGCCCATGGGCTACCAGAAGGTTCAATGATGTTACGAGAAAGCATCTTATCAACTTCGTGTTGGATGATGTCTCGCTCGGTAGGAGAGACGCGGTAGGGTTGCCGATGGATTGGGCTCGCATCCCCGGTGTTAATGCGATGTTTGACAACAGATGTTTGTCCGAGAGGACGGTCTCCAAGGTCGAATAAGTCCCAGTACGAGGCAAGGAGGCAACGTAGTTCATTGGCACACTGGGGCGGAAGGTCGGGCGCGATCATTTTCATTAGGGCATTCAAGTCTGAAGGGGCAGGAGGCACAGCAAGAGTTGCACACGAGGAGTCGTCAGCATTTAAAACCGAAATCTGGTAGTCTTCGGCCGGTGTGATTTGCGCAAGTGATATGCCGCGCGGGAGAACTTGTGCAGTAAGTCCAAAGTTCACTATCGGAAGACAGGACGTGTTGTCCGTAATGGTAATGACGGTGTGAGGAAATGCGACGTTATGCGAGAGCAGGACATCCGGATTAGGAGATACGATGTAGTCACCGTCTGGAATGGGCGGAACGGGTGAAACACCTATGTAGGTAACAGCAAGGTGAGGGAGGCGAATATGCTCTGTGGAACATAGCCGAATCGGAGCACTATCGGGGGGATCAATAGCAACAGGTAGAGCGAGTTGCACAACACCAGCAGAACAGTCTATCAAGGCGGAATGGGCTGAGAGAAAGTCAAGTCCCAGGATTAGGTCGTGAGGGCAGTGTTCGAGGACATAGAATAAAACAGAAGTATGATGATCGGCGACACTCACACGAGCTGGACACATGCCAATAACGGCCGGCGTTCCCCCGTCGGCGACTCGGAGCACAGGCGACGGGGCAGGAGTGAGGACTTTCTTGAGACGATGGCGAAGCTGAGCACCCATGACAGATACGTGCGCGCCAGTGTCAATCAGAGCCGTAACAGGTACACCATCCACGTTCACTTTGATGAGGTGCCGATGTGTGGGCAGGGTCAGAAGAGGATTTTGGCGTCGGGGCGGTATAGCAGCATCACCTCTAGGTGCTGCACCCGTTAGTTTTCCGAAAGCGTGCGCCGGAAGGAGCTGGGCGACGGTGACCGACGCGATGGGGGCGAGCGGGAGGAGCGGCGAAGCGGCGAAGGAGAGCGGCTAGAGCGGGCGGGCCGAGAAGTGTCGCCAGGAGTTACTGGTGGCATGCGCGGTGGGAAGCGAGAAGCAGCATGAGGCGGGCGGTCGGATGGCAGATAGGGCCAAGGGGTCGAATTCCACGAAGAGCGGCAGTGACGTGAAATGTGACCGATACGGCCACAAGTGAAGCATATTGGCCTGTCGTCGGGAGTGCGCCATTCAGCCGGGTTGCGATACCGCGGAGGGGCATTCATGTTGCGAGGGCGCATGGCAGAGGTGGACGAAGCGTAGTCAGGCTGATTAACGGAGCAGACATTGGTCAAGCCAACGTTGGCCAATTCCTGGCGTACGACGGTCTGGATCAGGGAAACGGTGGACTGGCAATTGTCGGAGCCAAGGGTTGGCGTTTGGATAGGAGATGCGGCCTCGATTTCACGCCGGATGATGTGGACGATGTCATCAGGGCGATTGGGCGTGGGCAGACTGCGGAGGTCTTCGCAGCTGGACGTAGCAGCCGTGTTGGGGAGGCGGGGAAACGGGTGGGCAATGCGGCGGCTCTTGGCTTCTTCAAACCGCCTGCATTCGGTAATGATGGCTTGTACAGTCGAAGAATTCTTAAAGACGAGGAGGTGAAAGGCGTCATCTGCTATGCCCTTAATGACATGTGCGACCTTATCAGCTTCGGACATTCTCGGATCCACTTTGCGGCACAGAGCGAGCACGTCCTGGATGTATGTGAGGTAGGACTCAGTGCACGTCTGGACACGCGAAGCGAGGTCTTTTTGAGCGGCGCGCTGACGTCCAACAGGCTTGCCAAACAAATCCGTGAGCTTCTGTTTACAAATGTCCCAGGTGGTAAGTTCCTCTTCGTGGGTCTGAAACCAGACGCGTGCCGTTCCCGCGAGATAGAAGATCAAATTAGCCAGCATGGCGGTCTGGTTCCAATGGTTGCTCTTGCTCACCCGCTCATAAAGTTGAAGCCAGTCTTCAACATCCGTGTTGTCAGTGCCGGAAAAGGTGCCGGGGTCGCGCGGTTGTGCCAGAATGACGGTTGGCGTGGGGGCCGACGAGCCCGAAGCATCCTCGCCTTGAGCTGGCATGGTAGATGCAGCCAAGGAGCGCCCGCTGCGTAAATCCGTCTTGAACTTGAGCCCGCAAACTCCACCAAAAATGTTACGGGGAAAAGAAATAAGAAATGTATTTACAGCGTATTTACAAGACTGGCAGCGGCTGGCAAGATCATAGTAAGCACGCGAAGTCCCGAGCTTCGTCTTCTTCAAGTGCTCTCAAAACGTCTTCTTCATCGCTCTGTCACAATATATATATATATATATATATATATATATATATATATATTGTGGGCATTTATTGTGCACTTCCTCATCATCTGTACATTATCATCATCATGCGTGTGCCCCTCATCTTCATCGCGCGTGCGGGTGCATCATCATCAGCGTGGACTGTCGAAGGCTGTTCAGGCTGGTTGCGGACGCCGCCCTTCTTTGCCGTGTCGTCTCTCGGGCTCAATAAAGGTCCGACCTTACTGTGACGTCACAAGTGGTGGAGGTGCGTCTTGGTTCCCCGTCCTCTACGCCCCTGGCCTACTCCCTGGAGCTTCGTTCGGGTCGCCGCTTGTGCCCACTGTCCGTCAGCATGTCGCAGGACGAGCAGCCTGGCGCTTCTACCCTAACCATCCCGCCTCCACAAGCCGCACCTTCTGTGATCATCAGCGGTCACCAGCGTGATCCCCATCTGTTCGCTGGTCTTCGCGGTGAAGATGCTGAGGACTGGCTGGATGATTACGAGCGCGTAAGCTCTGCTAATCGGTGGGATGATCCCCACAAGCTCCGCCACGTCTCCTTCTACCTGACCGGTGTGGCGAAGACCTGGTTTTTCAACCATGAGGTTGATTTCACCGATTGGACGAACTTCAAGCAGCAGCTACGGCAAGTTTTCGGCACGCCGGCGGTTCGCTCCGCCCTTGCGATGAAAACTCTGGATGCTCGCAAACAACACTCCGGCGAGTCCTACACATCGTACATCGAGGATGTGCTTGCACTCTGTCGCCGTGTCAATGTTGCCATGGCTGAGTCAGACAGGATACGCCACATTCTTAAAGGTATTGGGACTGTGGCCTTCAACGCGCTCGCCGTCAAGAACCCGGCTACCGTCGCTGACATCGTCTTGACGTGCCAGCGCCTCGACGAGCTCGAGTCCGTACGCTTGCAGCCGGACTTCAGCGAACACCGTTCTGCGGCAGACCCCGACTTGCGCATGATGATCCGGGCGATCATACGCGAAGAACTGCATTCACTTGGCTTGTCATCTCCGTTGATGATTCCTGCTCAGCCTTCTGGTGCAGCATAGCGCGACGTCATCAGAGAGGAACTTGCGTCAATGACCTGCTCTGCGAATGTGGACCCTCCGGCCCCTCGCACCGTACCTACATACGCGCAGGTTGCTGCCGCGCCTCCAACTAGTGTACGTCCAACGTTGCCTCTACCCACATACACGCAGGTTTTGTCGCTCCTCCGGCCAATGTCCCCTCAATACCAATTGAGCCGTCATCGCCCCATCTAACCGCACTATCTCACAGCGCACCGAGCGCCCCTTACTACCCACCTTGGCGACCGTCTCGTCCTACCTGTTACTACTGTGGTTATCGCGGCCATATATCACGTTTTTGCCGCAAGCGCCAACAAGATGAGCGTCGCGGGTACGACCTGTGTGAACGCGATGCGTATTCTGGTGGGGCCTCTTACCAAAGCCGTCGTTACGCTTCCCCTCCGCGCCGTTCCCCATCTCCGCCCGCAACGACCGAGACGCCGAATGGTTACCGTACCACCCGCCGCCGATCGCCTTCGCCCTTCCGCCGCTCCTCGTCACCGCTTCGGCCTGCCTCTTTCACCTCTGACTGCCGCCCGGAAAACTAAGTAATGCAGCTTTCGGAGGAAAAACTGCATTCACCGACAGGACTACAATTCCTCCAGCGCGCCCTTGTAATATGATGTCCGTGTTTGTTGAAGGTGTGCACGTTGAAGCTTTGGTGGACACCGGTGCGACTTTATCTGTTATGCATTCCGATTTGTGTAGGCGTCTCAGGAAAGTTACGACGCCTTATGATCGACCCGCGCTTGTTGCAGCTCAAGGGAAAACAATCCGCCCTTCCGCGTTTTGTACAGTGCGTGTATCCATCGATGGTATCGTCCACTACATACAATTTGCTGTGCTGTCGCCCTGCTCCCACCAGCTCATTTTAGGATGGGATTTCCTTGCCTCTGCTTCTGCTGCTATATGTTGTGGGCAAGGCGTCGTCCATATGACCGACACCGACTATTCGCTCAGCGATGAACCGTACCAGCCACTTCGTCTACTCGCTGCAAAAGATACCGAGCTACCTCCAGGCTGTCAGCTAATTCTGACCATCACGTCCGACGCCATCGACCATGGCGATGTGTTAATGTTACCTTGTTCGCGTTGGCTCACAAAAGGGATAGCCATTGTTTCAGGCCTAGTTAGGTTTGATAATGGTTCTGCGCTTCTCGAAGCAAGGAACACAACACCTGAGAAAATTCTACTTCCTAAAGGCACCACTTTGGCTTGTATTGCTGATTCAGAGCCTCTCTGTGTCGTTCCCCTCAAGGCTGCTCCCTCTGAAATACCTCCTGCTGGACATTCTGCCTCTACCTCCGCTCTTGCTGCTGTAATCAGCTCGGACTTGACCCCTTCGCAGACGCAACAGCTCCTTGCCTTGTTGAAGAAGCATGAAGGTTCATTTGACGCCCATTCTTCGACATTGGGACAGACGACCGTCACAGCGCATCGGATTCAGACAGACGGCAGATCCATCGTGCGTCGCCGGCCGTATCGCGTGTCTCTTGCTGAGCACAAAATTATTGAGCAAAACGTCGCCGACATGCTGCAACGTGAGATAATTCGCCCCTCTGCTAGCCCTTGGTCGTCTCCCATTGTTTTGGTCCGAAAAAAAGATGGCTCCGTCCGTTTCTGTGTAGATTACCGAGCACTCAACAAGATCACGCGCAAAGATGTGTACCCCATGCCTCGCATTGACGATGCCCTCGATTCCCTGCAAGGTGCCGAGTACTTCTCCAGTCTTGATCTGCGTTCAGGTTACTGGCAAATTCCGATGCACGAAGCCGACAAAGAAAAAACAGCGTTTGCAACCCCAGATGGTCTTTACGAGTTCAACGTCATGCCCTTCGGCCTCTGCAATGCTCCCGCAACTTTTGAGCGCATGATCGACACCGTTCTGCGTGGTCTGAAGTGGAAGACCTGCTTGTGCTATCTTGATGATATCGTTATTTTCTCGTCGACATTTGCACAGCACCTGCAACGTCTCGACGAGGTTCTCACGTGCATAGCCAGTGCTGGTCTTCAGCTCAACACCAAAAAGTGTCATTTTGCAAGCAAGATGATCAAGGTCTTAGGTCATATTGTAAGCAAGGATGGTATTCGACCTGATCCTGACAAGATTTCGGTGGTGCTTCACTTTCCTCGTCCAGAAAAGACCAAGGACCTACGCAGTTTCCTCGGCATCGCTTCCTATTTTCGCCTATTTATTCGCGATTTCGCCTCTATAGCTGCACCTTTACACCACTTACTTCGTTCTGGTGCTCCCTTCATGTGGTCACCTGAATGTAAATCTGCCTTTGACCAGCTAAAGGGCGCCCTCACATCTGAACCTGTCTTGTGTCATTTTGATGAGACTGCTCCCACACTCTTGCACACAGATGCTAGTGGCCATGGCATCGGTGCTGTGCTCCTCCAGCGAGACAACTCTTCGCGTGAGAGAGTCGTTGCGTATGCCAGCCGCGTGCTCACACCTGCCGAGAAGAACTATACCATCACCGAGCAGGAGTGCCTCGCTGTCGTTTGGTCCGTCCAGAAATTTCGCCCTTATCTCCACGGTCGCCATTTTACCATCGTGACGGATCACCACGCCTTATGCTGGCTTTCCACACTGAAGAACTTGTCAGGGCGTCTTGGCCGCTGGATTCTTCGTCTCCAAGAATATGACTTTGAAATCATCTACAAGTCTGGTAAGAAGCACCAAGACGCAGACGCTCTTTCTCGCTGCCCGCTTCCTACAGCCGCACTCATCAATGGTTCCGCCACCGCCTCCAGTGACGCACTCACTGACGTCTCTTCTACGGCGGTTTTGTCCTTCGCCACTCTTGATCATCTCACTTCGCACGACCATGAATCATTTTCGCCTCAACAACTCGCTGACTCGTACTGTCGCCGTATTATAGACCACCTTCGTAGAGCTACGCGCCCGCCTAACGCCCGGCTTCGTCGACAGCTGACACAATTTAAGCTTGAAAACTCCGTGCTGTACCGCCGTATCCACCATCCTGATGGACGACGCTGGTTGCCCGTGCTACCTCGTTGCCTTCGTGCGCGTGTCCTTCAGGCCTTTCATGACGATTTGACTGCTGGCCACCTTGGCATCCAGAAAACTTACGACCGCATAAGAAGTCGCTTCTACTGGCCTGGCCTGTCTACCAGTGTGGCGAGATACGTCGCTTCCTGCGCCATTTGTCAGCGTCGCAAACGTCCAACATCAGCTCCTGCCGGACAACTACTACCAGTCTCCTGTCCTGCGGAACCATTTGAGGTTGTTGGCATCGATCTATATGGGCCACTTCCCATGACTCCCGCCGGTAGTCGATGGATAGTGACCGCCGTCGACCACCTGACGCGCTATGCCGAAACAGCCTGTGTAAGTTCAACATCGGCTTCCGAAGTCGCTGCCTTCATTCTTAAATCCATCATCCTGCGCTATGGCGCCCCTCGTGTCCTTCTGAGCGACCGCGGAAAGACATTCCTTTCCCAACTAGTAGGCGAAGTGCTCAAAGCCTCTGGCACCACTCACAAGACTACATCAAGTTATCATCCTCAAACCAACGGCCTGACGGAGCGGTTTCATCGTACGCTCTCTGATATGATAGCCGCCTATATTCAACACGATCCCAGAAATTGGGACACAATTTTGCCATTCGTCACCTTCGCGTATAACACCGCCGTTCAACGCACAACCGGTTACTCGCCATTTTACCTTGTTTATGGCCGTTCACCCAGTTCCTTTCTCGATGTTTCTTTCCTCACTGCCCCTGTCAGACCATCTTGATCTTCCTGCGAAGAATATGTTTCCCGCCTCGTCCATTGTCGCCAGCATGCCCGCGTCAACACCACAGCCAGACAGCGGGACCGCAAGGATCATTATGACGCATATCATCGCGTAGTATTCTATCAGCCTGGCGATGAAGTGCTGCTCTGGACACCAGTTCGCACTCCTGGGTTGTGCGAAACGTTTCAGTGTCAGTTTATTGGCCCCTACACGGTCCTGGAAATGACTTCTCCAGTTAATTATCGAGTGACCCCTGTTGTTTCCTCAACTGACCGCCGTTGCCGCTCTACCGAAGTGGTCCACGTTTCTCGTATGAAGCCCTTCACGCGGCGTTCCCCGTACCTTTAGGCAGCGGCCAGGATGGCCGCTTTCGTGCGAGGGAAATTAGTGTGGGCATTTATTGTGCACTTCCTCATCATCTGTACATTATCATCATCATGCGTGTGCCCCTCATCTTCATCGCGCGTGCGGGTGCATCATCATCAGCGTGGACTGTCGAAGGCTGTTCAGGCTGGTTGCGGACGCCGCCCTTGTTTTCCGTGTCGTCTCTCGGGCTCAATAAAGATCCGCCCTTACTGTGACGTCACAATATATATATATATATATATATATATATATATATATATATATACATGTCTTATTGCTTTATATATATATATATATATATATACATATATATATACACATGTTATATATATATATATTGAAGAGTTAATAAACATGTATATATATATATATATATATATATATTCATGTTTTATTAACTCTTCAATAAAAGTTCAGTTCTGAGTTGAGCGCTGGTGTGCGTCTACCCGGTTTCCGTTCGTGTGAAAAGCTGCGCTGTTGGCGCGGACAAAACAACATGAACAGGTACGAATGAATGACCGCTAACACTCGCGGTCTCAACGCTGGCATGAGGATCACCGGCAGCGAAGAGCGAAGGCTCCGAACAGTGGCGTGGAAGCGGTGCGGCAATGACTACGTTCCTCACGCATTCGCTATGAACGCGAAAGCGTTAAGAGCCCCGTGTCGAAGAAAATCCGGCGTCGGCAACCGGCGTCGACGTGCGATGTCGGCGGGTGGCGGAGAAAATCATCCCCAACCACGCAGGCCCTCCGAATATATTCAGCTACATGTATATGCCACGCCTTCTGATATGATATGCGGTGTATGCGGGTTACATTGCCACAATATTCTATCATTAATGTTTCTCATACCTTGTCTTGCATTCTTGGCAAAGCTATTTCTCGGAATTTTGAGAATGACAATCCACAAACAAATGTCATGAAACGAGACACCCAAACCGCATGCCTTTTATGTTAATACTCGTGAGTCTGTAATATTGAAAGTACGAAACAAAAACGGAAACCTGGAAATTATGCAATTTTTTGGGCGCGGCTGTGCAATATTTCCGGGATCGCCCCACGCAAGAGGCCGCGTTTCTACCAGCAAGCTCGCCTTCATGCATAGCGTTCGCCGGCAGTGTTTCCCGGTAGCCATGACGGTTGCTTAAACTGCAGTTGCCGGGAAGCGTGAGAAACAGTCAGAGATCTTCGAATGCTATCGTGTTCCACTCTTAAAAGCGAGGCTTAAGCGTGATTCAATTTTTTTTTGCAGGTCCAGCTCAAATAGGCAAACAGTGAACCAGCTGTTGGAAAATCATCATCATTATCAGCCTATATATATGTCCACTGCAGGACGGAGACCTCTGCCTGCGATCTCAGTTCGGCTATCCCCGTTTGCTCTCCGATACACACCCCTCCCTTACTGTCTCTTAACGTTCGGCCTAACATTTTTCATTCCATCGCTCCTTGTGCGCTCCTTAACTTGTTCTCGATATTCTTTGTTAACCACCACGTTTCTGCGGGCGAAGGAAGCGGAGCGTCGAAGTGAGCGGACGCACTCGCATCGGCTCCGTATTTTCCGAATGTTTCCGCGGGTATTTGTTCATATTGTGGCGCAGATTTGACATCATCGGATCTGTGAAGACGAGAGGATTCGGCGGATACCTGATTTCAAGGTGGGCCACCCATTTTTTGGACTTTATTGGAACTTTTGTGCTCACGCCACGCTGGCTGAGAGCTAGCGTCTGGTTGACCTAGCGGTGCGGGACGCGCGCTTCCGGCATGACAGCAACGCAAGTCGAAGGGGAAACGCTCCGGGCGGAGGACTTTACTGAAGACCTGGGATGGCGGACAGTGTCCAGCCGAAAATCTAGAGCTACCACGAAGCCTGGACTGGATGATGGAGGTGCACGAAGCGAGATGCCTGAACGAAGGGGCGCAGGTGAATGGCGCAAAGGCTTGGTAATCAAGAATCGCATTGTGAAGGCATCGCGCATGCCACCGATGCCAGAAGAGCACATCAAAATAGTCATTCGCCCACGGGGTGGATTGAATTTGGAGAAAGTTAGCCCTCCAACGGTGGGCAGGGATATCGTAGAGGCAGCCGGCCTCAGTACTGAGCAGACTAAGGAAGATGTTATCTGCCCTAACTTTATGCAAAATATATTGGTGGCTAGTACGCCAGAAAGGAGCAACGCTGAACGATATGTGAGACTCAGGTCAGTCAGAGTGGCGGACAAGGATTTTGAAGTGAGTGCGTAAGAGACGGCCCCACACACTACGTGTAAGGGAGTCATTCGCAATGTGGACATTATGGATGGCCCTGCGGCACTTGATAGAAAATAGACAAGAGCCACTTGACTACATCAATGTCATACGATGACGTGGAAAGAAAACGTAAGATCAAAGACAGCAAGCGTTTTAACTGATATCTGGGAATTCTTCCACCTGGTGTTGTACAGTGAGGGCTTTATGAATTATTTCGCGCTGTCATAAATCGGGAGTCATGAGCACTATCAGCTTGGCTGTCCTTCCTTTTAACAGTGGAGCTGTTTAAGGTCGAGGTTGATCCCTACGGAGCGGTAGTGTTTGCTGTTTCGAGCGAAGTGGAGAGAGTGTGAGATAAAGAGAGGATGTGCAGAGAGAGAGACAGAGATCGAGAAATAAAGATATGAATAAAACAAAATAAACATTCTTGGCGAGGCGGGATTCTAACTCGGGTACCCACGGTCCGACAGCGAGTGTCATAACCACTATAGCTGTACACCCACGCTTGCAATTATGCAATTATGCAATTATGCAATTATGCAACATGCAATTATGGGAACTATGTGAGTGCGTTGTACCAACGATTAAAGCACAACTTGCAATGGCCGAGAGAAAGAGAAAATGAGAGCGAGAGAGCGTGAGAGAGACAGAGAAAGAGAGAAATAGAGACATAAAGAGAGATATAGAAAGAGACAGAGAAAGAAATAGAGAGACGTGGGATTTGAGCCCGGGTACGCACCGTCCGAAGGCGAGGGTCATACCCACTACGCTATAAACCCACGCTTGTATGGCTCCGCTGTTTCATTAGGTTTCACAGGCGTGGAACTGACTTGTTTTTTCTTTTGCCTATTGCAAATGCATTAAGTCAGCCTCTATACATACGGCAAACGATATACTCGTTACCTTGTCATGCACCTATAGGCGAAAAAGATCTATATTAAGCGAAGCTTCGAATGCCTACCATATCCCATGGTTTTGAATGGGGGTCGGTCGGTCGGTCGGCCGGACACACTGTGTCAATGCCAACTAACTCTTTGTGATCGCCGCGCGTTGATGACGAGTGTAATTTTCATACTAGCGCACATACACACAACGGGGGATCGACCAAAGAGCGGCTGGTACATATAAAATAAGAATAAAATTAGAAATACAAGTTATTATAATATTTCTAACATTGTATAGCACGTATGCCCCAGAGGACATGTGCGCGCCAATTTCCTTGACACCATAGATGCCAGAGAGGAATGAAATGGGCAAATATACAACATTTCATTTGTAGCTTGACACAAATTCCAACATGTGCATCAAATCTGATGTTCTTTTTTTTTCTCTCTAAACCGTATGCGCTACTGTAGCGACGTGCAAAGGCGAACGTGCGTTGGGAGAAACGCTTCTTGTAGGTCATACGCTAGAATATAAAAAGTACAAAGTGAATTCAGCTATTCGAGAAACTTGTCTGTAAGTAAATATCTTGTTCCTAGAAAGGCGTTATGACGTCCGCAAGTATGCCATTAATCACTGTCAAAACAAACTTTAAGCCTTTGTACGAATAGGTTATAGTTTATCTTTTCTCTCGCCTGTTTAAATAAAACTGCTAATCTTGGTTGCCTATCGGGTAGGTATCGAATGGCAATGTTTTTGACGTATGGAATCCTTTAGAAAAGTATACCGGGTACATTTTATGTGGAACACGTTAAAAATAATATCTCGATATTTGCCTGGCACAGCTATACTGAAGTAATGGCTGCTTAGCAGAAATCCATTAACTACAAAGTTTGTTCAGATATCTGCCACCAAATGTTTTCCAAGGCAACCTTCCACCACTCCCCCCCATGGAAATCCGGTATCAGTGCCACAAATGTTTTTATATATCTGCTTACCGTTGCGTTAAGGCGTTGCCCTTTGGGTGGCATGATCTTGGAAACGTTACCGTTCTTCATTTTTGTTCGGCCCATTGTCCCCGCTTATCACTTCGAAAGGCTGGTGCCTATCTTTGAGTTTATAAGCAATGACAGAGGCGGCACGCTCCCTTCCCGTTTTTCCTGATGCCTTTCCAGCACACTCATCACCTGCAACGATAAAGGCTTGTGTCTTGGGCACCCCTTCGCTGTTCTTCATTACTTAAGCAGAATCAATGTGTATTACTTCAAATGGTGTCTTTGAGTAAGTTGGGATTGTCATTCCTGTTCCACGTGGTTTGCACTTGACATTGGTTATCCGGCATTGCAGACATCTCTGAACGTAGTCGCGCACATGTTTTTTTCATAGTAGCACAAAGAAAGCGCTGGTTTAACTTCATGTTGGCTTTCCAAAAGCCATCATAGCCTCAGGACTCTGGGCTGTCGTGGTACAATTTAAGGATTTTACGTCTGTATATCTCTGGAACCTGGAACTTTCCGTCGCACAACACAATGCTGTCAGTGTCCTCCTAAATACTTGCAGCTAGGTTCTCTTCATCGACTTCTACTTTAGGTATGTGAAGTCGGGACAGGACGTCGGCGTCAGATTGTTTGTCACCAGGCCTGTGCGTCATATTTTATTCAAATTGTTATACCTAGCTTACCCGTACTGAAATCCGGCCTTATCAGTCCTGCCCGTACCTCATAAGTAGGTTAGAGCCACATTGTACCTGAACAACTCGAAATACAGACCTTCATGGTAACTGCTGAAGTATCTCAGGGTGAAGACCATGGCCGAGTGCTTCCTTGGCCATTGTACGAGTGGTACAGGAAATCTAAAGATTTCCTGTACCTGATGCCTTTCAAGCACACTTGAAAGCACACTTGTACACTTGTACAAGCACACTTGTACCACTCGCGTGCTGCTGCTTGTAGGGGTTTTCTGGACACAGTCAAGCTGCGCATTTTGCCAGAAAACCCTCTAGTTGAACCTGGAAAATAAACTTGTATACTTATATACTTATATACTTTTCACTTATCTATTGATTCTGCTGACACTTGCTGAAAGTATATGAATAGTACCCTGTAAAGTTTAAGTGCCGTCCTTGTACTTCACTATGATTTCGCAGCTAAAGAGCCATGCCGGTACCAAAAACGATGAATCGGTGCATAAATCGAACGGGTTTGCGAAATCCAGTACCACTAAAACGGGGTCCGATGATATTTCTTCGACGAGTGTCTGATAAGCCCGTTCGAAGCATTAATTCCACACCAATGAAACGTATTTCTGCATCAGCGCAATAAAATACATTGTCTTCGTAGGGAAATGTTTAATGAATGCTCTGAAGTGTCCGGCTAAACAAATAAACACTCGCAATAATGCAAGTCATGCGATTTTTTCAACTTGATATCCTTTTCACCAACTCTTCTTTCGTGCACTTCGTGTGCGCCTGAAATAATCTACCCAAGAACACAATCGATCTCCTGCAAAGGTCACTTTTCTTCATATTGATTTTTAGCTTGGCTTTGTTCAGAGCGTTCATTACTTGCGACAGCTGCAGTTCATGCTCTTCCTCGTTCTAGAGTAAACAGTGATCTCATGTATATGCATGTAGCAAAAATGTCGAGTTCAATATTCGAGTACTTCGTTGACAATTTTCTGAAACTAGGCACTTGAATGTCTCCCGCCATACAGCAGCCTGTTCTACTCGTATATGTCAAGTGTCGTCGCAAATGCGTCTTACTTTGTATTTAATTCCACTAGTGGCACCTGCCAATAGCCTTTACACTTGTCGATTCCAGAGAACCGTTAACAGCCACCTGTTTCATTGATGATCTCATCAATGCGAGGCACTGGGAACCAGAACTAATCGGCCTGCGTGTTAATAAGCCCATAATGAGTTCATAATCTGAAGGTACCACCTGCTTTAGGTACTATTGTTATTGGATATGCGAACGTTGATGTTGAGGGTCCGATTATTCGCGCAACAACCATAAACTGCAGCTCATTCCGACTCCATGTTTTCTTATCTTGGGAAAGAGCATATGGCTTTTTCTGTACAATCGAAGTGTCTCGCCACCTAAATGTGACTTCGATTACGGACGTAGCCGGTGGGTAGCACGAACGCACAACAAGTCTGGGAAAGCAGCTGGGATTTCCTCTGCGTTTTTAACAATCTTTGGGCCCTAATTACCTCTGGATCAATGTGAGGTCATCCCACCATGTAATGTTATTCCTCAAGCGTTGTATGTCGGGCTTGAGAGTATCAAGTTAAAATCAACAATACTCATTGCAGGAGTTTCGAGTCTGTGTTTAGAGCCTTGAAATACCACAGTGACTGTCAGCCAGTCTCGAAAAAGGTGCATTCTCCCGTCTTAACTGTGAACCTCAATCACTTCCTCGCTATGCACTTCCCATCTTTTTTAATAAAAATTGCATTTATCAAGCTCACAAATGCACCTGTGTCAACTAGAACATCTACGCTTTGTTCGTTCATTATCAATTGAGGACTCAGTAAGGTATTCAGTAGCACTCTTGCCTGATGGCTTAGGCGCCTTGCCGCAGTGTTCGCAATAGGGAAGTCACCATCCAGGCGGATGTCCGAGAACTCCTCCCACGCGCGACAATCATTGTACCAATGCGACTGTTACAAGAAGTCTTGGAGAGGAAACTCGGTCGTAAGTCCTCATCAGAAGCATTGTCGGTGAAGACGTACTTCAAATTGTAAAGTATATCTTCTGGGCTAATAATCATGTGATACTGAAGTTTTTGCCGGCACTCCCAGTCAATTCGAAGTATAAGGAGTTGCAGAATAGATGTGCCAGGAAGAAGCTCTGCGTCGGCTAGCTGGACCAACCTGCGTTTTACAAAAATAGTAGTCTAGTATGCTGCGATATTGTTGTCTCTAGGAAATAGCATTTTCCCACTGCTGAACAGAATTCCGACGGAATGATGCAATTAACTTTGCCTTCCATCGATGGCAATCATCTCTCCAATTTCTCACAATGCGCAGGTTGTACCACTTTCGCACAATTGCGTGAAAAAAAAAAAAACAAGCGTAAGTACCCTATCTTTTCACTGTCACTCTCTCAGCTGCTCGCTTTACAGGTGAACTCGAAGATCTTCCTCCATGACGCTGTATCTGTTGAAGTGCTACCAAAAATTCATCGGCCCTTCCACTCCGTGAAGATGGTTAACCAGCGAATGTGAAACGTGCGATCCCGGTGTTTATCACTGCATTAATCCCGAGGGTTCATTAAAGTATTTCTCAATTATGAGGTTACATACACGTTCAGATGCGACGGAGAGAACGACATCAATGACAGTACGCCCGCAGTCCGCCGCTGTCGCTTGCGTTCGATGTCTCGAGTTTGCTCGGCGGCGTGGTTAGCAGCATTCACCCGCCATTGGCGCTTGCGATTCTTCCACATTAAATTGCTTCAAAATTAAATCTGTCCATTACGGTAAGACAATGAATGGCTCATATCCTCTTAAGCAATACCTCATACCCCCGTAAAAGCGGCCTCCTCATTACGACGGCAGAAGAGAAGTCAAATTCTACGCTGGAATGATCAGCGGCAACGCAGCCAGCTGTGGAAGCAGACGACGGCGACCGCGACGAACGCAGGAGCAGTGGCCCGAGCATGTGCCGAGCACGAGCACGAGCCAACGAGCCAGGTGCGGAAGAAGACGATGTGGCTAGGAACAATACTGATTATGACAATCTTCTGTACAGAGGTGATTTCGCCTGCTGATATAAAGGTTCGCTTTAACATGCCACACTTTAAGACTTCTATTTTAACTGCATTGCTGCAGTTCACCTAGCATCCTTTTGCTACACATTGAAGGGGACAAAATTAGAGCAGGTTAGTACGTACAAATGCTTCGGTGTTTACATCTCGAATTATTTATAATGGCCCTCTCACATGCCCTACGTTACTAACAACGCTACTCATACTCTTCGCTACCTTCGCCGAACTTTCGCCAAGCGCGTGCGCACCATAAACTACAGCTATAAAAACACTAATCTGCCCAATGCTCGAGCACGCTTCTGCTTATTGGGACCCAGAACAATAAACGTCATTTCACATCTGAGATTCTGTTCGGGGTCATTCAACTCAATTTACGAGTATACTCAATAATGATGCTCATTCTGCCAGTGTCACCTTGATGAAATCCACTCTTAACATGTGAATAATTTCCCGTCTCTCGCTTTTTCCTAAAATTTTCCTCCATAATCAAGTACTTCGACAGAAATTTATCTCAAAACTTCCTTAAACTTCATCACATGTTGACCACCCAAATAAAGTAGTAAGTAGTAATCCCTTTCTGCCGCAGTCATCTCTTTTTTACATTATTTTCTACCGAAGACGAGTAGAGAATGGAATCACATTCCACCCTCCCTCGCTGCCGCTGAGGACGAATCGTTGTTCAAGTCTGCGATTACTGATAACTTTCTGGTGTAGCTGCAAACTCAGGTTTTTTTGTTTTTAATCCATGTTATTGTTCTGTTTCGTAGTTATATTGTACGCACCCCCTTTGTAACGACCTCTAAGCCTTGGGGTATACTAATAAATAAATAAATAAATAAATAAATAAATAAATAAATAAATAAATAAATAAATAAATAAATAAATAAATAAATAAATAAAATAAAATAAAATAAAAAAGCGCTTTCTTCTGCTCCAGCTGCTTTTGCTGCGTCTGCGCTATTCGTAACCTCAACACCGTGAAAGCAGCAACCAACTTCATGGTGGAAGGGGAAGTCGACGGAAAGCTGCCGTTCCTTGATTTGCTGAGTGAAAGGAAGGGCTCTACTTTGTCGTTATGCGTTTTGAGAAAGCCAACTCACACAGGGGGCTACATGCATTTCGGTTGTATGCAACCTGTTTCTCATAAAAGGTAAGTGGTAACCACGCTGCAACGCGCCGAGGAAATCTGCGCAAGACAGGAGGACTACGCAGCTGATCGTAAGCGTGGTACGGCACGGATTGTCAGCCTGTGGTTATGCAAATTCTTTCTTGAATGCCGTTGAACAACAAATGGCACGCCCACAGTTACCCCGCACTGCCTCTGGCGAAAAGCATGCCGGAATACCATGTATGCCGTCCGTAAGTGAACTCTAAGCCGTGTTCTGTGTTCTTACAATGTTCAAGTGGCACCCGTGCCAATCCAGAAACTGCTACATTCGCTCGCCAATGTTAAGGGGAAATTATCAAAACAGAAATTCCCAGGTGTTGTGCACGTTGTCCCATGCTCGGATTCTGACTACGTGTCTATTGGTGAAACTCGCAAATTTTAAAGGCGGCTTAAACAGCAAAATTTGGACATGAGGAATGAAAATGTCAAAGCCAATGCTTTGGCTGAGCATGTCGCTTCAGTGGGTCACGCAATCGACTGGCTGAAGGCACGTGTCCTTGCCAGAGAAAAAGGACTATCTCGACGCCTTTATCTTGAGTCACTCATGATTCAGACTACACCACACAGTCTTAACAGGAGCGGTGGCAATCTGCCGTCGGTGTACGCGCGCTGCCTGCGTCACGAGTTGAACCATGTTTAAGTGAACTGCTCGAATACATTGGTTTATTTTTACCTGTAATCTAGGCTCTCGTGTGGGAGCGGAAACGTCTTTCCTTTTTCTAATAAATTTACTTTGGTCGACGTAGTACCCCGGGTTTTGTCTACCTTTCATCATGAGTGTGAGTGGGAATTTATGAGTATGCCAACGTAAGGCGCCCAGAACAGAAATTACTTCGTGATGATCATTTTATGCGATAATTTCCTAAATTGATTCGCATTATATTTATTTCACATATTCATGCAAATTTATTTTGTTATATTTTCGTCTTTTATTTTTGCGCCATGCGCCAGTTAACTGCGGTCCTTAGATTTATATGTCCTTCACTGCTGATGAGATCTCTAGTACCGATTGTCTGATTCCCGCAAGCACTTTCTTCGGCCCATGTTTCATAGTGTGAAGCGTGTTTCCACGATGCTATCAGACGCGCAGCCACGATCATCGGCAACGGCTTATAAGTGGCCATTATAGTTGTACCACACTCTAGCGGCAATTGTAGCACACTCTAGTGACCGTAGAGTTACACGAAATGTTAAGTTATATTGTAAGGACATCAGTACTAATTGGAGACGTTGTATAGCGTGCTCAGAAACATGGTGCTGTCATAGTTCCAATGATTTTCACTTTTACTTGGTTCTGTGTGGCGCTGACGGAAGTCCTTCAAATGACTTTACTGTTCTCTTGCGTGTATGGATTGATGCGCTGTCAAACGTACATGCCAGAGGCAAAAAACAATCAGCTGAGTTGTGGAGCCAAAACAAAGTAACAATGTCTGCGCTATAGCTGTAAAAGATATCCTCCACAGCTCTCAGCGACAAGCGATAGGCAGCCATAGGAACTAATTGGAAACACTCTGACGTCATTTAATGTCACTAACTTTAAGGGAACTCAATACCGCACATAATGTGACGTCAAAGTAACATTACTTGTTAAGAATTTTCCGCTCGATTAAAAAGAACCACGTGAAAGCGAAAGCTTTAAGAACAAGTTGACTGCGTTTTCCTGAGGTATACTGTAAATCGTTGCTAATACGACTGATGCCGCAAACCAGTATTTAATATTGTAACGGGGCGTCAAATAGACGAAAAAGGGATAGTATTTATCTACAGGGATTGTTGGCAGAGATGGCCAAGATGGCTGAACACGCGCAGCGTTTTTGGGCGATCGTCGTCTTCTTCCTTAATGAAAGGAGGCGGCCCGTAACATCTAACCGCCCCGGCGGGCTGAGCGCCGTCTCGGCGCAGACTAATTACACGAGGAGGTGACGGAAAAGTACGGCTTCAGTCGGGATACGTGCACGACGTCACGAGATGGCAGGGCAGATGGTGAAGAACTGTTCAGTGGGGCGATTTCATAATTCACGTCACTAAGTTGCCGTAAAACCTTGTAAGGTCCGGTGTAACGCGATAAAAGCTTTTCGGAGAGACCGACGCGACGAGAAGGAGTCCAGAGAAGCACAAGAGATCCCGGAGAAAAGCAGAGGTGCCGGTGGCTGCGGTCGTAGCGGTCCTTTTGGCATAATTGTGAGTCGGATAGTCGCTCATGAGCTATCTGACGTGCCAGATGGGCTCGCGCGGCAGCATCGCGGGCATACTCCGTGGTATGTTGTAGAACAGCAGGTAGGAGCGTGTCAAAAGGCAATGCAGGGTGGTGGCCATACAGGAGGTAAAACGGCGAAAAACCGGCGGTGTCGTGACGGGAGGAGTTGTACGCGAACGTGACGTATGGAAAAGCGCTGTCCCAGTCCCGATGATCGTCAGACAGGTACATCGACAGCATATCGGTTAAGGTGCGGTTCAACCTTTCGGTGAGCCCGTTGGTCTGCGGGTGGTACGCAGTAGTGAGCTTGTGCTCCACAGAACAGGAACGAAGGAGGTCATCGACAACTTTCGACAAGAAGTAGCGGCCTCGGTCTGTGAGCAGTTGCCAAGGAGCACCATGACGAAGGATGACGTCATGAAGGAGGAAATCGGCGACGTCAGTGGCGCAACTAGTCGGCAAAGCTCGCGTGATGGCAAAACGCGTAGCGTAGTCGGTCGCAACTGCGATCCACTTGTTCCCTGAAGCAGACGAAGGAAATGGGCCGAGGAGGTCGAGACCGACGCGGTAGAATGGCTCCTGGGGTATGTGAATTGGATGCAGAAGGCCTGCAGGCAACCCTGAGGGCTGCCGTTTACGTCGCTGACAAAGGTCACACGCAGCAACGTAGCGTCGAACAGATCGGTACAGACCAGGCCAGAAAAACCGGCGCCGCACGCGATCGTATGTGCGGGATACGCCAAGATGGCCAGCGGTCGGAGCATCGTGGAGTTCCTGGAGAACAGTAGCACGAAGATGCTTGGGGAGAACAAGTAGAAGCTCTGGGCCGTCGGGAGTTGTACTACGACGGTAAAGAATATCGTCGTGAAGCTCAAACAGACGAAGCGATGGGTCGGGCTGACGAGAATTGAGGCGGTCAATTATAGATCGTAACGCGTCGTCACTTTGCTGTTCAGCGCGTATGTTGGCCAGATCTGCAATAGCCATGACGAAGTCACCGGTATCACGTTCGGTGATAGCGGGATAAACAGTCAGCATCTTGATGCATCCGGCCAGATTAGTAGAGCACGTCAAAGGTGTATTCCTGTAGTCGTAACGCCCAGCGGCCAAGCCTTCCTGTAGGATCCTTCAGCGACGAGAGCTAGCAAAGGGCATGGTGGTCCGTGACAACGGAAAAAGTTCGGCCGTACAAATAAGGGCGAAATTTTGCCACAGCCCAGACCAAAGCCAGGCATTCGCGCTCAGTTATCGAATAATTCCGCTCCGACGACGAGAGAAGGCGGCTGGCGTAGGCAATGACACGGTCCTGGTCGTTCTGGCGTTGGGCGAGTACTGCACCTATGCCGTGGCCACTAGCGTCGGTGCGAACTTCTGTAGGGGCCGACGGGTCATAATGCGCCAAAATGGGCGGTGAAGTCAGTAAACTGACAAGGGTGGTGAATGCGGCAGCTTGTGCACGACCCCAGGAAAAAGAGATGTCCTTCTTGAGTAGGTCAGTAAGCGGCCGGGCAATGTCGGCAAAATTCCTGACGAAGCGGCGGAAGTAGGAACACAAGCCGACAAAGCTCCGTACATCGCTAACTGAGCGAGGAACAGGAAAGTCTCGGACGGCACGCACCTTGTCGGGGTCAGGTTGGACACCGCTAGCACTAACAAGGTGTCCGAGAACGGTGATGTGACGCCGAGCGAAACGACACTTGGAGGAGTTGAGTTGTAGGCCAGCGCGGCGAAACACATCAAGAATGGCCGACAGGTGGGCTAGGTGGTCCTCAAAAGTAGGCGAAAATACAATCACGTCATCTAGATAACATAAACACGTAGACCACTTATAGCCCCGAAGGAGAGAATCCATCATTCGCTCGAAGGTCGCGGGGGCATTACACAATCCAAAAGGCATAACCTTGAATTGGTAAAGTCCATCCGGTGTGACGAACGCAGTCTTTCCACGGTCCATGGCATCAACGGTAATCTGCCAGTATCCGGAGCGTAGGTCGATGGAGGAAAAGTACGTGGCGCCGTGGAGGCAGTCCAAGGCGTCATCGATTCGGGGCAGAGGGTAGACGTCCTTGCGTGTGATGTTGTTCAAGTGTCGGTAGTCAACACAAAAGCGCCAGCTGCCGTCTTTCTTTTTGACTAGCACCACAGGGGACGCCCACGGACTGGAAGAAGGTTCGATAACGCCTTTTGTGAGCATTTTGTCAACTTCGCCTTGGATCACACGACGTTCGGCGAGGGAGACACGATAGGGACTGCGACGGATAGGGCTCGCGTTCCCCGTGTCGATGCGATGTTGGACAACAGACGTCTGGCTCAGAGAACGATCGTCGAAGTCGAAAATGTCGTGGTAAGACTCCAGGAGGCGGCGAAGGGTAGCTTGATCAGAAGGAAGGTCATCAGGTATCATTCCGACAAAGACATCGCGCGGTGAACTGCTTGTGGTGCAAAGGAAGGACGATCTGGAGGAACTGGTGGGATCCAACTCACAAATCTCGCAGTCTTCGGCAGCAGTGATGGCGGCGAGTGACATGCCTGCCGGAATCAGTTGAGGAGAGGCGCTGAAGTTTAAAATAGGAATGATCATACGGTTGCCGGTGACAGTCACGAGGGTGTTAGGCACGGCGACGTTCTTGGCTAGCAGAATGTCCGTTACCGGGGATAGCACGTAATTGCCATCAGCGACAGGAGGGCTCGAGACCATGGCGATATATATGGCGGCTTGCGGGGGCATGCGCACATAGTCGAGAGAGCAGAGACGTGCCGAAGGGGTGGTTGGGGCATCGGCTAGGTGAGGTAGTTCGAGATGCAGGAGGCCAGTTGCACAGTCAATTAGGGCCGAATGAGTCGCGAGAAAGTCCAGACCAAGAATAACGTCGTACGGGCATTGTTCAAGAACGGCAAATAAAACAGTAGTTGGGTGACTGGCGATTGTGACGCGGGCGGTGCACATGCCAAGGATGGTGGGAGTTCCTCCATCGGCCACTCTTACAACGTGGGAAACAGCAGGTGTGACCACCTTCTTTAGGCGACGGCGAAGACCAGAGCTCATGACGGAAATATAAGCCCCGGTGTCGACAAGTGCAGAAATCGTCACGCCATCAACGTCATCGTCCAACACACAGCGTCGAGTCGGCAGAGTAACTAGAGGGTTCTCGGGCAGAGTCGTAGATGCAGCGTTACCTCCGGGCGCTGCATCGTTTAGTTTTCCGGAGTGAAGGAGCCACGGTTGCTCGGCGACGGGGCGCGGCGAGGTGGCGGGGAGCGGGAGGACGGACGGCGGTACGGTTGCGAACGCGACTGGTGACCTCTAGGTGACGGCGAGCGGCTGGACCATGTCGTGGCAGCGTCAGGATTGTAGGGGTGTGCTGCAGATAGTGGCTCAAAAGGGCTGCGATCAAGGCGGCGAGCATGGCCAAAGGATGGAGTACGTTGCGGGAACGACCAGCGGTTGTGACAGTAGCGAGCAACGTGCCCGACACGGCGGCAGTGAAAGCAGATAGGCCGATCGTCTTCAGTTCGCCAATCAGCAGGGTTTCGCGATCGTGGAGCGAACCGCGGATATCGAGGGAACGATGTCGGGGCCCCGGAAGCGGATGTAGGGCTGACAACGGCGCAAGCAGCGTGAAC
Organism: Dermacentor silvarum; assembly: GCF_013339745.2. NCBI lineage: Eukaryota > Metazoa > Arthropoda > Arachnida > Ixodida > Ixodidae > Dermacentor > Dermacentor silvarum. Next base: position 26,919,062 of record NC_051164.1, read on the forward strand.
CCCGAGATTCGCGAGTTCGTTTCGCACGATGGCTTGGACTAGCGAAACCGCTGGTGTGCTCGAGTCGCCGGCGTTAGAGTTGGTAAAGAGGCTAGCGGGAGCCATTGCCTCGATTTCACGACGGACAATCCTCGTCAATTCGACCGACGGCGGTGAAAGGTTAGATGGCGGCCGCTCTTCACACGAAGACGTTGCAGCGGTGTTGGGAAGCCGGGCGAATGGTCGTTCAATACGGCGGCTCTTAGCCTGCTCGAAGCGCTGACACTCCTCGATCATGGCATCGACGGTAGCACAATTTCTGCACATGAGCAGATTGAATGCGTCGTCCGCTATCCCTTTCAGGACGTGGCCAACCTTGTCAGACTCTGACATGTTACTGTCAGCTTTACGGCACAGCGCCAGCACATCCTGTATGTAAGACAAGTACGATTCCGTGGACGTCTGGGCGCGAGTTGACAGCTGTTGCTTCGCAATGATTTTTCGACTGGAGGCGTTACCGAACAGGTCACGGAGCTTTTGTTTGAATGTATCCCAGCTTCCGAAGTCGGCGTCGTGATTGTCATACCACAACTTCGCCGTTCCACTAAGATAAAACACCACATTGGCCAGCATGACTGTCAGGTCCCAGTGGTTGGAGTCGCTCACCCGTTCGTATAGCGTGAGCCATTCCTCAACGTCGATACCATCGGTGCCGTTGAACATTCCAGGGTCTCGGGGTTGGACGACTACAATCGGTGTCCGCGGCGCAGAAGCAGATTCCGGTTGGTGTGCCATGGTGGTCGCACCGCAGCGCCGACCGCTTCGGAGCTCCGTCGTCTGGCGAGAATACCCCGCACCTCCCACCAATGTGTGACGGGGCGTCAAATAGACGAAAAAGGGATAGTATTTATCTACAGGGATTGTTGGCAGAGATGGCCAAGATGGCTGAACACGCGCAGCGTTTTTCGGCGATCGTTGTCTTCTTCCTTAATGCAAGGAGGCGGCCCGTAACAATATTTTCTGAATATTAAACTGATTAATAGTCAACTGTATCGCATTTTACTTCTGGAGACATTGCACGTCAGGAAATAAGCTGAATAACTAACTGACAAGACTTCAGACTATAAGCCAATGACCTCACTCGCCTAGATACAGCAATACTTAAAGCGAAATATTATTTGCCCCTCCCCTCTTGGGTTAGATGTAACTGCTGCTGGGTTAGACTTTGCTGTGTTTGGCAACATCGACGACACAGATGCTCTTTTTGCGGCCAGTTTCGGTTTCAAGGAGCCTGCCAAGGGGAACTAATTGTTCGCGTAGCTCCCACATGAACTCCGCTATTCAAAATTTGATCGTTGGGATAGGTAGTGTCGAGGACGGGCCCCAAAGTACTCATTTGCTGTAGCGACCTATTGTTGATAATTACAAAGTTAATTACCGTAACTTCGCTAATTACGCACGTAAGTGCGGAAATTGCTCGGTGTCTAGAGGCCACCAATCCGTACACTCGAATGGTAAACATAATGTGACCAAGATTTATATTTTTCTAAGTTTAAAAATTTGGGGCAGCTAAAAAAAACACCCTGTATAAACTAAGCTATCAGTTTGCTTTCGTTGTGAAATGAACAAGTGCGCACAGAACAGGCAGCTTTCTTTGTGAGAACTGAATGCAACTACAGCAACAGTGCGTCACTCGAATGATCTCTGGCTCCTCCAGTAGAGGCCAAATCTTTGCATGGTTCAAAGGGAGAGTGCTTTGCAGTGCAGTACACGCAGCTGGTTTGCCATATAGAGCAAAGGGACGAGCAACGCATGGTATGCACGTGCGTGTTTCGTTCTAAATCCTCCACGTCACGGGATAAGAGAGACCCCGCCGCGATTTCAATCTGCTGACAGCCGTCATAGCGTTTCGGGCGACGTCGCATCTTTTTTTAAAGACTTTTCTACTCCCAAGAAACATAAAATGAACAAATTCAGACGTCAGAGGTATGTCTTATGAGCAGGAGAATAAACAGCGTTTCTTTCTCGCTAATGGGAAACAGCCGTGTGCTTGAACTCGCACATATTTCCTCATTAAATTGACGTCAACGACAGAAATCATGCACTTTGAAGGGGTCAAACACGTGCATTAAAACGTACATCATTGCAGCCACCGAAAGATAATTCAAGTTGGGGTAGAAATTCTGATTCTATGTGATCATATTGACACGTATACATGTTTATCTTTCACCGGTGGCCGCTTTCCACCGGCTAACAAATGTTAAACGTTATCGCTCGGCGCAGGACGCGCCTGTATCGGAAGTTTCTAGAACGTTATCGATGCTTATTTCCATTGCCTGTTTTCACCGACGCCTATGTTATCTGATTGCATGACTGACGCGAATTGTCTAGAACTTTCTGGAAGACACGCGGGCATCACGGATTAATCTAGAACCTTCGATGACTCAGGTATAAAAGCCGACGCGTTTCGCCGCTGATCAGATTTTCGACGATCGCCGACTGTGTTCGCCGCTATCGTTGTGCTTTGAGTGTACCTTGCGTTTGTGGGCACAGGTTCGCCCAATAAACAACCAGTTTCGTCGCAAACAGTTTTACGACTGTTTTCTTCAGCGTCACCACTACGTGACATCTGGTGAAGGTGCTAGTTCGTTCATGCACCGAACGCCGGTGCATGAACGTGCGCCGAAATCGAAGTCGACGAGAGGGACCGGGAGAAGACTGCGTTTATAACACCAGACGGACTGTTCGAGTTCAAGGTCATGCCGTTTGGTCTTTGCTCGGCGCCTGCCACTTTCCAACGTGTCATGGATACAGTACTGGCAGGCTTGAAGTGGCAGACTTGCCTCGTCTATTTGGACGACGTCGTTGTGTTTGCCTCAAGCTTCGAGGAACACCTCCGGCGCCTTGAAACAGTTCTTCAAGCAATCAAGACCTCCGGACTCACGTTAAAGCCAGAAAAGTGCCGCTTCGCATATGAGGAGCTCTTGTTTTTGGGCCACGTCATCAACAAGTCTGGAGTGCGCCCCGACCCTCAGAAAACTGCGGCCATCTCCAACTTTCCCATGCCCGCTGACAAAAAGGCAGTGCGTAGATTTCTTGGACTGTGCGCCTATTACAGGCGCTTCGTCAAGAATTTTTCACGGATCGCTGAGCCACTGACGTATCTAACGAAGGCCGACGTCGAGTTCAAGTGGGAGACGCCGCAAGTCGAAGCATTTGAAGAACTGAAGCGACGCCTGCAATCGCCGCCAATACTTGCGCATTTCGACGAAAATGCCGATACCGAAGTCCACACCGACGCAAGCAGCGTAGGACTCGGCGCCGTGCTTGTGCAGAGGACTGACGGACTAGAAAGGGTTGTAAGTTACGCTAGCCGGTCGCTATCGAAGGCGGAAGCAAATTATTCCACAACAGAAAAGGAGTGCCTCGCCATCATCTGGGCTACATCAAAGTTTCGCCCCTACCTCTATGGCAGGCCCTTTAAAGTTGTAAGCGACCACCACGCCTTGTGTTGGCTAGCTAACTTGAAGGATCCTTCAGGTCGCCTCGCACGATGGAGCCTGAGACTTCAAGCATTCGACATCACCGTCGTTTACAAATCCGGGCGAAAGCACGCTGACGCCGATTGTTTGTCTCGCGCCCCCGTCGAACCGCCGCCACAAGACGACCAGGATGACGACACTTTCTTGGGACCCATCAGTGCCGACGAATTCGCCGAACAACAGCGAGCCGACCCGGAACTAAGGAGCCTTGTAGACTACTTGGAAGGCAAGACCGTCATTGTGCCGAAGGCGTTCAGGCGAGGATTGGCGTCCTTCTTCTTGCAAAACGACATTCTCCTAAAGAAGAACTTCTCGCCTCTCCGAGCCAACTACCTCCTCGTGGTACCCTCAGCATTGCGTCCAGAGGTTCTACAAGCTCTCCATGACGACCCAACGGCTGGACATCTCGGTTTTTCACGCACTCTCGCGAGGATACAAGAAAAATACTACTGGCCTCGCCTGATGATGATGATGTATGGTGTTTAATGGCGCAAGGGCCAAGTATGGCCAAAGAGCGCCATGCCAGTGTTTGTGAGCTTGCAGTGGAGCGATGAATTCTGAGAAATAGATGAGGCGTGGCTGTAAAGAGGCCTAAAATAGTCGCTGTAAAGTGCGTAAAACATACATGTATTAAGATCATGGCAATGGCTAATGAGGTGTGCTATGAAAACGAAGAATGCATTGAGGGAGAATGATACGATTTACAAAATATAACAGATGCAAGAATTGGCCAGAAGCACAATTGCCTAAACAAAGCCCTTGAAACACAAGGGCCTGAAGGCACGTGCTATAAAAATAAACTATCACAGCAGCATCCTCTGGAGAGAGGATGCGCTATGAACTTATTGGGCTAATAACGTGTAGTACAACATCGTTCAAGAAACGGAGAACTGCTTTGGCGTTAAAAAGAGGTTCTTCACCAATAAACATCGTAGGATGAAGAGGGATATGATAGTGGTATGCTACAGGGAAATGTTTCCTTCTCTCTGTTTCGGCTTCCCGACACTCCAGTAAGACGTGGAGTACGGTCAGCCTTTCTCCACATCTGCCACAGAGGGGAGGTTCAGCACCAGTTAAAATATATGAATGTGTACCATATGTATGTCCTATTCTAAGGCGGCAAAAGAGAACTTCAGTGTGTCGTGACTTTGTTAATGATGGCCAGTTGCCCAAAAGGGGCTTAATTACATGGAGTTTGTTCAGTCTTTGTTCATCCCATAAGTGTTGCCAATAGTTTCTGAGTTTTTTGCGTAGAAATGGCTTTAAGTCTGTGGCAGGAACGGGTATGGAAAAATTGCTAGGTTTTGTTGCTATGGAAGTTGCCATTTTGTCGGCAAGCTCGTTACCCTCTATATACCTGTGCCCAGGCACCCAACATATTACAACGTGTTGATTAGAAGCATACATATTGCAGAGTAATGAATAGAGGTTATTTATAACAGGATTTTTCTGTTTTCGTAGAGATTTCAAAGATTTCACGACACTTAAGGAATCTGTGAATATAATGGCCTTTGGGAGCTTGGCTTTCTTGATGTGTTTAGTAGCCGACAGTAAGGCATAGGCCTCTGCCGTGAAGATACTGGTTTCAGGATGTAAGACGTCAGATTCAGAAAACGATGGGCCAACAGCCGCGTAAGAGACGCCGGCTTGTGATTTCGACGCATCCGTGTAAAACTCTGGGCAGGTGTACTTCGACTGAAGCTCTCGAAAGTGCATATGTATGTGCGCCTCTGGGGCGTGTTTTGTTACATCTACAAATGATGTGTCGCATTCAACGATTTGCCATTGCCACGGCGGCGACAGCTCTACTGGAGCCATCAGGCAATTTTCGAGGATTGGGACATTCATTTCATCGAAAAGTTTTCTGACCCGCATTGAGAAAGGCTCTCTCACTGAGGGTCGATTATGGAATAGTGCAGCAGATGCCATATCGTTAAGATGTTTGTAGCAAGGATGTCGAGGGTGAGACTGTACTTTGAAGAAATATGTGAAACTGGTGTATGTTCTTTGTAGGTGAAGGGACCACTCATTTGATTCTACGTATAGACTCTCAATAGGGCTTGTTCTGAAGGCGCCTGTGGCTAATCGGATACCCAGATGGTGGACGGGATCCAGTATTTTTAGCGCGCTTGGCGCGGCTGAGTGGTATACCATGGCACCATAATCCAAACGTGATCGAACAAGGCTCTTATAGAGGTTAATTAGGCACTTCCTATCACTTCCCCATGTTGTATGAGAGAGAATTTTCATTAAGTTCATTGTTTTTAGGCATTTTGCCTTCAGATATTTGATGTGCGGAATGAAGGTCAATTTTGCATCAAGTACAATACCTAAAAACTTGTGCTCCTTGTTCACAGGTATTCGTTGCCCAGACACTTCGATACTGGGGTCGGGGACTAGTCCTCGCTTTCTTGTGAAAAGGACACAGGAACTTTTCTGGGGGTTAAGATTAAATCCGTTTTCGTCTGCCCATTTAGACACTTTGTTTAGGCCTTGCTGTATCTGTCGTTCACAAACTGCGAGGTTACAGGATTTAAAGCCTAATTGCACATCGTCTACATAGACAGAATAGATGATTGCTGGAGGTAGTGATGCACGGAGCGAGGTCATCTTAACAATGAACAGTGTGCAACTGAGCACCCCTCCTTGAGGTACACCAGTTTCTTGTGTAAATGGGCGGGACAATACGTTGCCAATTCTGACTCGAAAAGTACGGTTAGACAGGTAGCTTTCTATAGTGCTAAGCATATTACCTCGAATGCCCATATGCGACAGGTCTCGTAAGATACCGTACCGCCATGTCGTATCGTACGCCTTTGCCATATCGAGAAATATAGACAAGAAATACTGATTGTGTACAAAAGCATCACGGATGTTTGCTTCGATGCGAACGAGGTGGTCGGTTGTAGATCGGCCTTCCCTAAAGCCACATTGAAATGGGTCAAGCATTTTGTTAGACTCTAAGAAATGTACAAGACGGCGATTGATCATTTTCTCAAAAAGTTTGCAAAGGCAGCTCGTAAGTGCTATAGGCCGGTAGCTGGTCACCAATGATGTATCATTACCGTGCTTTAAAATTGGGATGACAATAGCTTCTTTCCATTTAGCTGGCAGATACCCAGCGGCCCAGATAGTGTTAAAAAGTGTGAGTAGTGTGATTTGCGTGTCGGGGTGCAAGTGCTTAATCATATCGTACATGATTAGATCCGGACCCGGTGCAGAGCTCTGACATGCTGACAAGGCAGCTTTAAGTTCGGCAACGCCAAAAGGACGATTATAAGGGTTATTTGGGCTGCATTTTCGGTTTAGTGGCTTACATTCTTCTATTGTTTTGCACTTCAGGAAGCTCGCTGAGTAGTGGGTGGAGCTAGACACATGCTCGAAGTGTTGACCAAGTGCGTTGGCCTGGTCTTCCAACGTGTTTCCTTCTTTATCCACCACGGGCAACGGATGAACTTGTTGTCCCTTAAGCCTCCTTAGTCCGCTCCATACTTTTGCCTCCTGTGTGTATGAATTGATGCCGGACAGGAACTTCTCCCAGCTTGCCCTTTTAGCTTGCCGTCGCGTTCGCCTTCCTTGTGATTTTATGTTTTTAAATTCCATCAAATTTTCTGCAGTTGGGAATTGGCAAAGTATGCCCCACGCTTTATTTTGTTTTTACGCGCCTCCTTGCACTCATCATTCCACCATGGAACTCGTCTTCGGGATGAGCAACCGCTTGATTGTGGAATGAACTTCTTTGCTGCCTCGATGATAAAATCGGTAAAATACGCTGTCGCGTCATCTATACTAAATTCGCTGATAAAATCACGGGATATAAAAGTCGATTCCTTAAAACGTTTCCAATCAGCAGAGGCTAGTTTCCATCTAGGTACATGTGGAGGGGAGTCACCTTGCGTTACTAGGCTTAGAGTTAATGGAAAGTGGTCACTTCCGAATGGGTTTTTGATTACATTCCATTCTAAGTCAGGAAATAGGGAAGCAGATCCAATCGCTAAGTCTATCGATGAATAGGAATTGTGGTGAGGATTATAATATGTTGGCTCCTTCTTATTAAAGAGGCATGCACCGGAGTTTACTAAAAAGTTTTCTACGAAACGGCCTCTCGCGTCGCATCGTGAGTCTCCCCACAATGTATTGTGGGCGTTAAAATCTCCCACGAGTATGTAGGGCTCGGGAAGTTGATCGATAAGATTATAAAAGTCTGTTTTCTCGAGGTGATGATTTGGGGGTATGTAAATAGAACATACCGTGACCAATTTGTTAAATAGGATAGCCCGAACAGACACTGCCTCAAGGGGCGTCCGAAGGGCGACGTGTCGACAAGCTACGGACTTGTCGGCAACTATTGCTACACCGCCGGAGGCGTTAGCCTCGTTACGGTCTTTTCGGAAGATGGTGTATTGACGAAGGAAGTTTGTGTTTGTAGGTTTCAGATGTGTCTCTTGAACACACAGCAACTTAGGATTATGTTTGTGTAGGAGTTCTGTAATGTCGTCGAGGTTGTGAAGAAGTCCTCTGACATTCCACTGAAGTATTTGTGTCTCCATAATGACAGATGTGTTTGTGCTGTGTGTTTAAGAGGTGAGGATTAGCTCACGGGGCCCTTTGCAGGCGCCGTGATACGAGATTTTTCTTTTCTGGAGCGGTCGAGAGATTCTCGCCGCTCCTTAGGCGCTGGTGGCGCCGTCTGGCCGGTTGTTGTGTCCATCGCATCTTGCGAGGCGCTGGACACGCGCTCTTGCGAGCGGTTAGTTTGACGTGAAGGCCTCGTCTCGAGGGACGAGACCTTGGAGGCCACCAGCCCTGAGGTCGATGGCCCCGTGTTCTGAGATGGCGGAGCAGCCTGAGCTGCAGCCGCCGAGGGGGCGGATGGCGTCGCTGGCGGCTCACTGCGTGTGAGCCGGACAGCCGCCGGAAACCGTTGTGTCGCTGCCCCCTGACGCGTCACATCGGCAAAGGTGTTTTTGGGCAGGTATGATACCCGCCTACGTGCCTCCTTGAATGATATGTTCTCCTTTACTTTGATTGATACAATTTCTTTTTCTCTTTTCCAGGTAGGGCACGACCGCGAGTATGCGGCGTGCTCCCCATCACAGTTTACACAGTGGAGAGAGTTTTCACATGATTCAGAGAGGTGTTCGTTCGCACTGCATTTCGCACAAGTCTGACGGCCTCGGCAGTTCTGTGAACTGTGGCCAAATCTTTGGCATTTGAAGCAACGGAGAGGGTTGGGGATGTACGGCCTTACTCTGATTTTAATGTAACCTGCCTCGATGGTTTCTGGCAGCACACTGGAACCGAATGTGAGTATTAGATGCTTAGTGTCAATTTCTTTACCATCACGCCTCATTCTGATCCGTTTTACGTTGATTACATTCTGTTCTTTCCATTCTTCCAGAAGTTCAATCTCGGTAAGCTCCATGAGATCAACATCGGAAACTACACCGCGGATGGTGTTCATGGTGCGGTGTGGGGTCACTGAAACGGGTATGTCCCCAAGAGACACTAGGTTAGATAGTTTTTCATGCTGCTTTTTGTCGTGAAGTTCCAAAAGAAGGTCCCCACTTGCTAGTCTGGATGCCTGATAGCCTGGGCCAATTGTCTGAGTTAGACATTTGGAAACGAGGAAAGGCGAGATCATTCTCGTTGTCTTTCCTGGTTTCTCACAGTGAATTACTTGATAGCGGGGGAAGTTCTCGGTGTTACGGCCAAAAAATTTAAATACTTCTTCGGTGCGCCCTCGTTTCTGAGGGCGATCAGGGAGTTTGGGAAAGGATCTATCCATCCAAATTTGCAGTTTTCGGCAGTAACGCCAGCCGCCCACCATGGAGCCCAACAAGGGGACGCCACAGGTCTTATAGAAAACAAGTCCTGCGGACGCCAACTGTACGTCACCACTATAACCGAATATGAAGTAACCTAGGTTGGCTCCTCACACAGGGTTAACCCTCGCTGCCAAGAAGGTCGGAAGTAATATAGAAGAGAGTAGACGACAGGAAAGATAAAAAGGCGAGAGAGAAAGACGAAGATTGGAGAGAGAGACAGGAAAAGGCAACTACCGATTTCCCCCGGGTGGGTCAGTCCGGGGGTGCCGTCTACGTGAAGCCGAGGCCAAAGGGGTGTGTTGCCTCCGCCGAGGGGCCTTAAAGGTCCAAACACTCAGCGTTGGCTCAACCCCCAGGATCCCCCTTTCCCCGGACACGGCTAAGCCGCGCACGGTTAGACGCGGGAGGGTCCAACCCTCGTGTGCTCGGGTCCGTGGTGTCGCAACACACCAAACGCCTGCTGACGCAGACGCCCCTGCGGGGTACTGGCCTCGCCTCTCTGCCGACGTCGCCCATTACGTAAGGACATGTCGAGACTGTCAGCGACGCAAAACACCGCCGACAAGGCCAGCCGGGCTTCTACAGCCGATCGAGCCACCTCGCCGACCGTTCCAGCACATCGGGATGGACTTACTGGGGCCTTTTCCGACGTCGACGTCCGGGAATAAATGGATCATCGTAGCTACGGACTACCTCACCCGCTACGCCGAAACAAAAGCCTTGCCCAAAGGCAGTGCCGACGAGGTAGCCCGATTCTTCGTTGAGAACATCCTCCTGCGTCACGGTGCCCCGGAAGTCCTCATCACCGACAGAGGTACGGCCTTCACGGCTGAACTAACTCAAGCCATCCTGCGATACAGCCAAACAAGCCATCGCCGCACCACCGCCTACCACCCGCAGACGAATGGCCTCACCGAGCGCCTAAATAAGACCACCGCCGACATGCTGGCAATGTACGTCGACGTCGAACACAAGACGTGGGATGCCATCCTTCCGTACGTGACCTTCGCATACAACACGGCCGTGCAAGAAACGACGCACATGGCGCCGTTCAACCTGGTCTACGGAAGGAACCCAGCAACGACGCTTGACGCCATGCTACCGGACGTCGCTGACGAAGAAAATCTCGACGTTGCCACCTATTTGCAGCGTGCCGAAGAAGGTCGACAGCTCGCCCGCCTGCGCATCAAGAACCAGCAGAGAGCCGACAGCCGACACTACAATCTTCGACGACGCTACGTCGAGTACCAGCCCGGAGACCGTGTTTGGGTCTGGACTCCGATACGCCGACGAGGACTTAGCGAGAAACTCTTACGTCGCTATTTCGGACCATATAAGATCGTCCGACGTATTGGCGCACTGGACTATGAGGTCGTGCCAGACGGCATTTCGCAATCACAGCGGCGCCGCGCACGACCCGAAGTCATCCATGTGGTGCGTCTTAAGCCTTTCTACGCCCGCTGACGAACTTAGTTACAGTGTTACTTTATTTTTTTCTTTATTACGCGTGGTTTTGTTTACGCTTTCACATTTGTTTGTAGCATCGGGACGATGCTTTTTAAGGGGAGGGTATTGACACGTATACATGTTTATCTTTCACCGGTGGCCGCTTTCCACCGGCTAACAAATGTTAAACGTTATCGCTCGGCGCAGGACGCGCCTGTATCGGAAGTTTCTAGAACGTTATCGATGCTTATTTCCATTGCCTGTTTTCACCGACGCCTATGTTATCTGATTGCATGACTGACGCGAATTGTCTAGAACTTTCTGGAAGACACGCGGGCATCACGGATTAATCTAGAACCTTCGATGACTCAGGTATAAAAGCCGACGCGTTTCGCCGCTGATCAGATTTTCGACGATCGCCGACTGTGTTCGCCGCTATCGTTGTGCTTTGAGTGTACCTTGCGTTTGTGGGCACAGGTTCGCCCAATAAACAACCAGTTTCGTCGCAAACAGTTTTACGACTGTTTTCTTCAGCGTCACCACTACGTGACAATATACAAGGCGATAATTTTTAGGTTTCGGATAATTTTTAGAAATCAGTTGCAGATAATGAACGACAAGAAAGGACACCGAGGGCTCGAATTCTATTAGTCGTATCATCAGAAGCCAACAAACAAAAGTACTAAGGACAGCACAGGAGAAATTACTTGTACTTGTAGATACTGCGGTGCCGCTTTCCCATCAACTTTCTGGGGTATTTGTGTTTATCTACTAGAATTAAACCTAGATGTGTTAGCCAGTTCTAAGTGGATAAGTTGCAAACCCACCGTCTGAATTTCATGAATTGCAATGTGAGCCATAAATTAATTCAGTAAGAAGTTAACTTGTGATGTTCTGTCAGTTAGTTGATTAGGTGTTTCAATTTCTCATGCAAGTAATGTCCAGCTCTTTAAATAAACGAGCTCGGGAGAGAGACAGAGAGAAATAGAAGAAAGGAAAGGCAGGGAGGTTAACCAGGCGCCCGTTCCGTTGACTACCCTTCACTGGGGGAAGGAGTACAGGGATGAAAGAGAGAGAGGAGAGGTTCGCACCTAGTCTACAAATCCAGCTGGAGGACTAGAATTAAACTATCTGCCGCAGGCGATTCGCAAATATTCTATGAATCTTAAAAATGATCCCTCCGTATATGTACTTATGTACTGCGGAGGAAATGCCTTTCGATGGCTGCTTTGTGCTGTCGTTTGATTAGCTTCCAATTAACATTACCTGGTGATCTCCATGTGTAGGACATTGCAAGCACCAGTCTCATATTAAATATTTCAAACTGCGTTAACGAAATCTTTTGAAGGTGTCACTTTGCAGCAAATCATGTTACATCATTTTCTAATCTGTAAAGGTCACGTGCTTGTGCGTACGGTGAAAGCCATAGTAAGAAAGGAATATATGTGTGCTGCTGTTGTTTTCTGAGAATAAAGGTGTTCCATAAAAGTTTGGTCTACACGTTGCTAAACATTATTTATTTTTATTCAGCCATACCTACATGAGAATAGGGATTGTGTTGGATGCAAAATACATATTTCCTGCATGCTGTTCGTAAATGAGGAAATAAAGCCTATTTAAGAGATTGCTTTTGCCACGTTATCCACTGCCAAAGAAAGCAATGACAATACCCAACCGCATTTCTGGTGGCCTTTGTCTAGAACAAACTTATTGTGAGCTTAATGAAGTTAATCAGTCAATGTGTATTTGCCAATTGAGTAATTCAAGGACATCCTAATTTTTTGCTCCATCGTCACAAACGAAATCGAAAAGAGTAAATTCTGTCACCATGCATGTGTAACTTAAAGGCGTATGTAATGAGTGTTAAGTAAGGTCGAAGAAATTAGTGAGATTGTGGAGCACGCAATGTTGAGCACAAACGAATGGAGCATAATGTTCGATGTCAGGCGATAACTTATCCGTAGATCAGCTGATATATGCTGATGGGACACTTATTGGTTAGCTCCATTGGTTAAATGCTCCGATCAATCTGGGTGTTCTGGGTGCTGCGGGGCCCTCAGCACAAAAGAAGGCCGGGAAGAGGAAGAATCGCTTCCACCCTTTCTCGGAAACGACGCTTCTACCGACTGTCGCTGTTCCTCCCTCGGACCAACACGCGGAATCGGTACTCTTCCGCCCCGTTGGGGAGCGATCCTGCTTCCTCGCACTTTCGAAGGAGGCCATCGCCGCTGGTGCATCGACGGTGCACACCGTGTGCGCGTGAACTTCCGACGCAACGTGGTGGCCGTCGATGCTCTCCCGGAGAGGACCTCCAGGGCCTGCTCGACGTGCGCACCATCGCAGATGCGCCAGTGAGGGCGAAAACCCCGGTAAAGAGCACCTGCTCTGGCACTATATATGATGTCGACCTTGCATTCGATGCAGACACAATTCGTGAGAACAAGAAAGCGCCCGTTGCTGTGCTCTCCTGTGCGCTCAGTGAACGCAACGTCAGCGTCAGGTTCACTGGCAACGTGGTGCCCGGAGACGTGCTGCTCTTCAAACAGCGACGCCTGGTCTGCCCGAGACTCTCGCGACCAATTCAGTGTGGCCCCTGCGGCGTATTTGGGCACGCCGAGGTGACATGCCCGCTGTCTCCTCTGCGGGGGCTCTCACACCACCAGCGAATGCACTGCAGAGCGGCCGCGCTGCATTAATTGCGCCGGAACTCACGCGACCCTGGAGCCGCGCTGCCCCACCTCGCAGCTGGAAAGAAGGGCGGCCATCCTGCTGTCCTCGTCTAAGGAGCGCTTCACGCGTCATAAGGCACTCGAGCTTGTCAAGGCTCGCGCCTCATCGCTCGCGGTGCAGGAGGAGTGCGGACCCACCTCTCGTCTCTCCGTGACTGTTCAGGCTGGCGTTTCGTTCAGAGATGCCCTGAATGAATGAAAAACTTTATTTTTCACAAAGGAGCTTTCCCGGCGTACGTGGAGCCCTCAGTTGGCAAGATGGCAAAGGCCCCTGTGGCCTTTGCCATCTTGCGAACTCTGTCGATCAGCTTGAGCTGTTCTTAAGGCTTTGAGCCGGACAGCGCCGCCTCCCACTGCTCCGGTGTTAGTGTTTTGTGTACTGGTGCTGCCTTTGGTTTTTGGCAGGCCCATCTAACGTGATAAAACCCACGTGTTCCCCGCATAGCAGGCATTTATTGTCATATGTTGCCGGATAGATTTTGCTGAGTAGAGTCAGATTGGGGTTTGTATTAGTCTACAGTTGTCTCCAAGCAACCGACTGCTCTCTACTAAGGTCTTTGTGGGGAGGGGAGTATATACTCCTTAGGGCTCTTTGGTTTCATAAAATTGCTCAATAGCGTCTGGTGACTGTGTCCGGTTCCCCGCCGTGGTGCGTTCCCCGGTTAGCGTATGCTCGGGCCCAACTTGGCGTCGGCACACTGGTTCCCTGTCACAGTCTCATGGCCTGGTGTCCACGTAATGAAGCATCTCGAGAAGGTGATTTTTCTTGTCTTGAGTATGCGGATGCCCACAGTGGATATGCGTCCACTGCTGTACCTTGTGCACGCTTCTTGCGCGTCCGTAAGTATTTCTGTAGTGGCCTCTTTGCTCTGGTGGGTGATGGCGAGTGCGATTGCCGCTTCCTCAGCCTCGAGGATGTTGTTGCCTTTGATCGAAGAGCAATTGATTTCCCTAAGCTGGTGATCAACAACGCCGGCTACCGCCCCGGAGTCTTCTTTGTATTTGGTCGCGTCGACATATAACACGTCTTTTCTCCGCGCGAAATAGCTTTCGTGTGCTTCCAGTCTTGCCTTTCTTCTGGCCTTGTGTATTTTAGGATGCATGTTTCTCAGTATCGGGCTGGTCTCAATGATCTCTCGAATGTCTTGAGGTATGCTTTCCGTGCTCTTAATTTCCCTGCAAGCATCCCTCATACCGAGTATCGTCAGCGTGTTCCTGCCCGTTGGGGTCTGCATGAGTCTCATTTTCTGAGCGAGAAAGTCAGTTTCGATGTGTTTTTGCACTGTGTTGTTTATGCCTAATTTAAGGAATTTGTCCTTGGCCGGACGCAGTGCACCACCAGCGGAGCAGGCGCAGACACAACAGCCTGCCACCAGTGACTCGAGAGATCCCCTGACTGCAGTACTTGCTGCAACATTACGCGCGCTCCTCGAGACCACGCCAATGGACGACGGTGTGCGATAGATGTGCGCCGCGGCCCTCGCCGCTCAACAGGCCCCGCCCCATCATGGCTAAAAGCCTTGCGAAACGTCGGCCGCGCATCCTGCAATGGAATGTTCGTTCGATGCGCCGCCGACACGCCGAGCTCGCCGCGCACCTTCTCCTCCACGAGTACGATGTGCTCGCGCTACAGAAGACGTACGTGCGTGCCGCACAATTCAACATACCTGGTTAGGTGTCTTACCACAGTGCCACCAAATGCGAGTCGCACGCCTGCACGAGCGCGCACTGTCGCGGCGCACAACAAACGCACAGCCCGCTCGCGCACGTCTGTTTGTGTTCGCGCATGTCTTCCTCAAGCTGCCGTGCACGTCGCCGACATACTGACCAGCTCCGTCGAGTGCGCGGCAGTGACTGTGCGCGTTGGGGGCACCGACACCTGTGTCGCCAGTGTGTATGTGCAGCCCGTGCGTCAGTGGGACAGCTCGTTCGTCGTCAGCCTCGCGGCGCACATAGGTGGTGATTGTGTTGTGTGCAAGGATTTGGTCATCGTCTCTGCTGGCCTCCTGCTCCTGAACACCGGCGATCCCACTTTCGTGCGTCGAGGTGTCCAGAAAAGCGCAATCGACTTGCCCCTGGTGAGCGAGAGCTGCCACTACGAATGGAGACGCAGCCGCGGCGCACAGGGATCAAATCACTACCCGATATCGCTCGACCCTCTCGTGGCGACCCCCAGTCACGCCCACGTACCGCGTCACCTAGTGATCGTTGTTCAGAAAACTCTGTGCCACGCCTCCTCCCGCGGACACGGATTTGATATTATGATTTAAAATTGATTTGATATATGATTGATATTTTTTTACTGGACTTGTATGGACCGCCAGGGGACGCCGTCTAGTACGGATGGGAACACATGGGCTCCTGCTACTTCATATGTTTTCGGACGGAAACATGTGGTTTCTGTGGCTGAACTTTACGTCATTCGACGCAGTTTGTTCTGAGGACAACGCCAATCCCGGACATTTCTCGGCTAGTGGTCCTATTGCTAATTTTTTAGCTTTTCTGCCAGACCGCGCCGAACGGCCGCTAGATCTAACCTGCAGCTAGGCCTCCTTTCCCGGCGAATGCGCAGTGGAGGGGACTCTCCTTTCGCGCGGCCGTTCTTTTTCTACCAAGAGATGTCTATGCAAATTTAAGTTGAAGGGAAGGACATTACTCCCGAAGAGCGCCTTGAATCCGGATGGACCGCGGCCCTTTCAAAGCGCAAGCAACACAGTGCGTTCGAGCAAGACGCCCACGCAAATTCGGCATAACGTGGTGGCCTCACCGGCGGACGCAGGCGTGAAGAAGCGTCTCGCCACCACATCGAGACTCCCCCGTCTACCGAGAGAGCACTATAGGATCATCGTTTGACTCCGAGGGCGCCTGAACGTCAAGAATGTAAGCGAAATCCTGGTGACCCACGCCGTGGCGATGGCAGCGCAACAAAACCCTGCCGAGGTACCTAACGAAATTGTGTGTCCCAACTAGAGCACTGCATGGACTCGGGCTTACCCGAAAGCCCGGGCCCCGCCCGGCACGTTAGCCAGGCCGGGCCGGGTAGGGCAGTTTTTTCATGGGCTCGGGCCGGGCTCGGGCCGGGCTCGGGCATGGCATTTGCTCTTTGACACGGACACGGGCCGGGCTCGGGTATTTTCACGTGGGCCAGTGCTGGGATCGGACTTTCTGGTGGTGTGCACGTAACGTGCAGCGAGGTATCCTCGCACGTCTCTACTCTGAAAAACCTGTTGCCCCGGCGCAGCTGGAAGCTAGCAGTGCTACTCCTGTGTACTTCCCTTTTCTCCTTCCGTCGCATTTTGCGCTGTTTGAACAGATCGTAAAAGTCCAGAAAGACCGATGTCGCCTCAAACCAAAGGATGCCAGTGTATTCCTTACGTAAATTAATGTAATAAATGCTTTCAGCGCAGTGCAAACGCGTTCGCGACTTGCTGATTCTTCAAAGGCGAATTGGTAAAACGATGACTGGTAAGATAACATAATTCGCCACGCGGCTGAAATATGGCACTGCGTCCATCCATGACATCACGCATGTTCTCAACCGGCCGCCTAGCAGCAGCGCAATACGCTGCACCATGGAGGAACAAGAAGCTTTCTTTCTCCATTTACACCATCCATGTCCTGCGCTCACGACCGGTCGCGGCTGCGCTTCGGCGATTGTGTATTAGAATACGGTTGAGTGGGGCGTGCGGCTGGGGCGGCGCATGCTTAGCAGTGAGGCGCCCGACGTGGAAAAATACTACGGCGGCACTGCGATAGAAGTGGATTGGGCCTCATCAAGGGCGCGCTGTTGTAAACTGCAGGCGATACTGCTCGGCAGGGTCATTCGTACTACTTCGCGCACTGGTATTTGCATTCAGATCGCTCAAATGGTGTTCATAATTGCATATGACATGTATTTATTCCTTAAGAATAAATCCCTTTCATTCACTTCTTTATTTTATTTTTTGAATGCCGCTCGGTGATATTTTTCGGTCTCGGGCCGGGTTCGGGCAGGGCTCGGCCCTATAAGGTAAAGGGATGGCGGGCCGGGCGGGGCGTTTAACGTAGATTATTTCCGGGCGCCCGGGTCTCGCCATAAAACTTTTGGTCAGGCTTGGGCGGGCAGCGCAACGTAAAAACTGGCCCGGGATGGACCCGGCCTGAAAAAATCGGCCCGTGCATTGCTCTATTCCCAACAATATTCAGAATATACTGGTCGTAAGTACACCGGTCGAATATTTTAGAATCGATGCAATCATAGTCTGGAAGTCAGCTCTTACTTGGCCGCACAGAACAACACATGTAAGGGGGTTGTCAGAGGCGTCGACCTGGACTTTAATCAACATTATCTCACCAGCATCAATGTACCGCCGAGAAACCCCAGAGCACTGGAGGTCAAGCGCATCAAGACCACTACAACGGTCGTCGTTCTCTTCGATGGCCTGAAGATGCCCAACTACGTCATGTGCGGGCCAAAAATGTTACGGTGTACGCTTTACCGTCGACAAACAATGTGTGCTACGCATGCGGAAGTTTAGGCTACCGAGCCGACGTCTGCCCGCCACCCAAAGACTTGATTTGCAGAAGTCGCGGGGAGCCATCCCCGTCCGAGGATCACACGTGCAACCCCGAATGCGCCCTCTGTGGAGGACCTCACCCTACAGCGGACAAGGGTCGGTATTTTGTAGCGATGCGTTATGCTTAATTCTATACTAGTCTTATCATCCACCGCGCACGGCCGGCTGATCCCGTTGATAACGTGAGCGGACCGTCGCTCTGACCACTGACCAAGCGCGAAAAGCGCGCAAAGGCATTAACATCGGAAAGGCATCGCTACAATATACCGGTCAAGCTGTGCAAGCAGCGATTTCAAGTACCATGTGTGGTTCGCAGAAGTAGACGCGAACGTCAGCGTGCCAAACCACCTGCGCCCACCGGCGCCGACCAGGTGCGGAGCCGCAGCAGATCCCCGTCGACAGGGCGCGCCGGCTAACCGGCGCCACGCTCTTCGTCCAGGAACGGGCGCTCCCGCTTCAGGAGGCGCACGCGATCCAGGGGACCTCCTGCCGTTCGACTACAAGGAACGCCCACTGGGAAGACCCGCTGGGCCGACTGTCAAGGGAACGTCACCCACGATAATGACGGAACTATCACCACTACCAAAGCATGGCGCGGCTAGGATCACAGAACTCGAGGGCGAAAACGCTTTGCTAAGGGACGCCTTTGAGCCTCTTAAAGCAGAGGTAGCCGAACAAAAATTGGCGGCCGCGTCGCCGCCTTCGCAGTCGCCTCCCCCGTCGGGGACGGTAGACATGCCCATTGAGAGCCGCTTTGATGTTAACTGCAGGTTCGTGCCTCTCTTCAATGAACATCATTTACGCCAACTTGGGTAGCTAGGTGTGTGCCACTGGAAATGTGCCGTTTCTACACTGACAAAAACATCCCTTAAATTTGTCCAATTCTGAGCAGAATGAAACCCGTCAGAAGGGTTCTTCAAGGACAGCAACCCGACGCATTATCAGGCTGCACCACAATTGCACTGGGTATGTGTCGCTTTTCAATGAACCTCTCAGCTTAGGACACTGAGTATCTACAACTGAGGGTGCGGCCAAGCAAGGGAACAATTCTCAACATTCGCAGGCACTGGCGTGCCACGCTTCTGGTCTCGGAGGCCACGCGTGCACTTCTCGGCAGCGCCACTAGATGGCGCAGTATGTCCAGTAAGACTAGAGTCACCGTATAGGCTCCACTTGGGGTGCAGAGTTGCGCATCTGATTGAACGCGCCGCTCGCGCCCCTATTCGCCAAATATGGTCACATGCGGAAAAAGCACCCTTTTGAGTGAAAGCCAACTTCACAGCTGCGCCTGCACCATAGAGTTTCTATGGCCTGCACTGCCGCCCCGCGCCACCGCCTTCGTGGAATGAAGGATCAAGCACACTCGGGTGCTAAGTCGCGCCGTATCCTGCATTCAAGAGGAGTCCCCGCAGGGGCGTCTGCGTGAGCAGGCGTTTGGTGTGTTGCGACACCACGGACCCGAGCACATGAGGGCTGGACCCTCCCGCGCCTAACCGTGCGCGGCTTAGCCGTGTCCGGGGAAAAGGGGATCCTGGGGGTTGAGCAAATGCCGAGTGTTCGGACCTTTACGGCCCCTCGGCGGAAGCAACACACCCGTTTGGCCTCTGCTTCGCGTAGACGGCACCGCCGGACTGACCCACCCGGGGGAAATCGGTAGTTGCCTTTTCCTATCCTCCTCTCAGATCTTGCTCTTTCTCAATCACTTGCAATCTTTCCTGTATCCTCCTATCTTCCTCTTATTTCCGACTTCGCAGGCAGCAAGGGTTAATCTGGTGTATTTTATCCAACCTAGGATATTTATATTAGGTTATAGTAGCTACGCACTGCTGGCGTCTGCGTCTCCTTCGGGTGTCGTAGCGTCCTTTCGTTGGGCTCGGTGGTGGGCGGCTGGCGTAGCTGCCGAAAACAAAAAGTGTTTATGGCTTTAAGTACCTTTCCCCGACTACCTGATCGCCCTGTTTCGAAAAGAGGGCGCACCGAAGAAACTCAATTTTTTGTCCAACGCAAGGAATCCTTCCCACGCTACCATGTTATACATAGCAAATGCGCCGAAAATACAGTCAGAACCCTTTCACCTTTCACCGTTGCAAAAGTTCTCACAGACGGGCTGGGTCCCGGTACAAAATCACTAAAATGGCTAGCGGCGACCTACTGCTTGAAGTACGCGACAAACTACAACATGAAAAGATTTCAAATCTCCTTGCTTTTGGTGATGTTGAAATCACGGTAACCCCACATCGCTCAATGAACACATGCAGAGGTGTGGTATCCGAAGACGATCTCATGAATCTGAGCGAAGGACTAGTTGAAGGATGGAAGGAACAGGACGTTATCAAAGTGCAAAGAATAATGGTCAAACGTGACAACAAAGAAATCCGTACAAACATCTTATTCTCACCTTTGCGACAAGTGTACTGCCGGACTCTCTCGAAACTGGTTACACAAAGACACGAGTAAGACCCTACATTCCAAATCCTCGCAGATGTTTCAAATGTCAGAAATTTGGCCATGGCTCGCAAAGCTGCCGCGGCCGGCTTACTTGCGCAAAATGTGGCAAACAAGGACACTGCTTCCGACAACTGCACTGGCACGCTCCACTGCGCAAACTGCGACGGTGAGCATGCCTCATATTCCCGATCATGCCCTACGTGGAAGAAGGAAAAAGATATCATTACCTTGAAAGTGAAAGAGAACATCTCATTTCAAGAAGCGCGGAAACGCGTTTCCTTCCTGCATACCGCAGGGTATGCTGGTGCAGTGCGAAAGGGGGCAACGCTGCAGCAGACTCCGGAATCGGCCCAGTCCACAAAAAGTGTGACCGCAGCTGTGCCACAAGCCCCCCAGGCGACAGCAGCCAGCGCTGCTGCGCCGTCTCTGAAGGAGGGCCCATCGACCTCTGGGTTGGTGGCCTCCAAGGCCCTGCTATTCGAGGCAAGGCCCACCCCGAAAACACCCCGCTCGTTTGAGCGGAAGTCCAGCGGCTCCCTGGAGTCGATGGACACAACCCCAAGCTAGGCGGAGCATCCAGAGCCTCCGGAGCGACGCGATTCTCGCGACCGCTCCAAGACAAACTCCGGATTACGGGGCCTGGAAAGGCTCCGTAAGCCAACTGGACTCGTCTCTTGACAAACAGCCCAAAACACAAACAATATGGATACACAAATATTACACTGGAAGGTGAGAGGCCTGATGCACAACCTCGATGACATTAAAGAACTTTTACACAAATACAATCCAAAGGTGCTGTGTGTTCAGGAGACACATCTTAAACCTACACAAACAAACTTTCTCCAGCAATACGCTATTTTCGGGAAAGACCGGGACGAGGCTGTTACAGCGTCAGGTGGTGTAGCTATAATAGCTGACAGAGGTGTTGCATGTCGGAAACTGCAACTCCAAACCCCTCTTGAAGCAGTTTCTATCGAAGCAGTGCTATTCAATAAACTATTCACCATCGCGTCTATATACATCCCCCCAACTTATCAACTCTCTAGAACAACATTTCAAAGCTTTATTGATGAACTCCTTCACCCTTACATAGTCGTTGGTGATCTAAATGCACATAGTACACTGTGGGGCGACTCTCGCTGTTATGCGAGAGGACGACTAATAGAAAACTTTCTATTCTCTTCAAGTGCCTGCTTGCTTAACAAAAAAGAACCAACATTCTACAGCGCTACACAAAAAACATTTTCTTCCATAGGCATAATCATAGCGTCCAGTACAATTGTGCTATATCTGAAGTGGGATGTTATTATAACCCTTATGGAAGTGATCACTTCCCCATCGTACTAAACCTTACAAAAACGAGCTGAGTGCTCTACACATGTTCCTAGATGGAATGTCGATTCAGCCGACTGGACGTGGTTTCGTGAAGTAACACATTTGCCCTGGGACGATGTCCGTGCACTTGGTATTGACGATGCAGTAGCATACTTTACGGCGTTTATTATAGATGCTGCATCATTATCTATACCCCAAACAAATGGGTCGCCTTCGAAACGACGTATTCCATGGTAGAATGAGGAGTGTAGGGAAGCCCGGAAAAAGTAAAACAAGGCCTGGAGTCTCCTTCGTAACTCCCCAACCGCAGAAAACCTAATTAACTTCAAGGCGATTAAGTCACAAGGTAGAAGAACACGCCGACGTGCTAAACTGGAAAGTAGGGAAAAAATACATAAGCAACACCAATTCTTATACAGACGAAAGCAAAGCCTGCAACGGGGTAAACAAAATAAAAGGCCGCGAAACTCATCCTCTACCTTTAGTAAACACATAAGGAGACACTCTTGAGGACCAGGCTAATTGTCTAGGAGCCCATTTCGAGCATATTTCCAGTACATCCCACTACACAGACACATTTCTAAAATACCAGCGACAAGCAGAGAGACAGCCGCTGAGTCGGAAAGACACAGCCAATGCAGCATACAATCGTCCATTTAGCATGGCGGAGTTTCAGGCTTCACTGAATTGTTGTAACGATTCTGCTCCAGGATGTGACAGAATACTATATAAAATGATAAAACACTTACACCCTGAAACCCACAAAACAGTACTGTCACTCTTTAACACCATGTTGTCTGCCGGCTACATTCCGACTGCATGGAAAGAAGCAATCGTAATTCCTATTCTCAAAGATGGCAAGGACCCGTCTTCGGCCAGTAGCTATAGGCCTTTAGCTCTGACAATTTGTATATGCAAGCTCTGAATGCTATGATTAACCGGCACCTCATCCATTTTCTTGAAAGCAACAAAATACCCGATCCCTTACAGTGCGGTTTCAGAGAAGGTATCTCCACAACAGATCACCTTGTTCGCATTGAATCTTATATTAGAGATGCTTTTATACATAAGCAGTTCCACCTCTCAGTATTTCTGGACCTAGAAAAGGCTTACGATACGACATGGCGCTACAGGAATTCTCCGAGATCTTTCGGCGATGGGTGTCCGTGGCAACATGCTAAACACAATCGAAAGTTATCTGTCTAATCGCACATTCCGCGTAAGAATGGGTAACGCTTTGTCTAAGTCATTCACCCAAGAGACCGGTGTGCCGCAAGGGGGTGTGCTTAGTTGCACGCTATTTATTGTAAAAATGAACGGCCTGCATACAGCCATCCCACGCACTATGTTTTATTCCGTTTATGTCGACAATGTGCAGATAGCCTTTAAGTCATGTAATATTGCCATCTGTGAACGACAAGTACAGCTGGGAATAAACAGATTGTCTAAATGGGCAGATGAAAATGGTTTCAAAGTTAATTCACAGAAGAGTACTTGGGTACTCTTTACAAACAAGAGAGGTGTAACGTCAGACCCAACTATTCAAATCAAAGGAGATACGCTCTCTGTGAGCAGCGAGCATAAGTTTCTAGGAATCATTTTAGATTCCAAGCTGACGTTTATTCCTCATCTTAAGTACTTGAGGACAAAGTGCCTGAAGACAATGAACCTCCTAAAGCTTCTAACGCGCACAACATGGGGCAGTGATCGAAAGTGTCTCTTAAACTTGTATAACAGTCTTGTCCTTTCACGCCTTGATTACGTGTCTATAATTTATAATTCCGCAACGGCAAGTGCATTAAAAATCCTAGACCCCGTTCACTACTTGGGCATCCGCCTCGCGACTGGTGCTTTCAGGACAAGTCCAATCCAGAGCCTCTACGTAGAGTCGAATAAGTGGTCACTTCATCTGCAGGGGTCATACAGCAGTTTTACTTATTTACTGAAAGTACAAACAAATATTGAACATCCGTCTTATTCCATAATAAACGATGTGACTGCTGCCACACTCTTCCACAATCGACTTGCAGCGAGAAAGCCGTTCTCTTTGCGTGTGAGGAATCTTAGTGAGGAAATGGGTGTTCCGCTGCTTGATCACCGTCCTATGGCTCCAGTGAAACTGTTACCTCCGTGGCAGTGGCCGCTCATAGATTGCGACACATCATTTATAGAAGTCACGAAACACGCGCCAGAGTCACACATTAAAATGCATTTCCTAGAACTCCAATCTAAATACTCGACAGAGTTTTACACAGACGCTTCCAAGTCACATGCCGGGGTATCTTATGCAGCCATCGGTCCATCCTTTTCGGAATCCGGTGTACTGCACCCGGAGACAGGTATCTTTATGGCTGAGGCCTATGCACTATTGTCGGCTGTGAATCATATAACGAAAACAAAACTTCAAAAAACAGTTATATTTACAGACTCTCTAAGCGTTGTGAAAGCCCTGATGTCACTCTGCAAACACAAAAATCCTGTACTCATTGAGCTCTATTCCACTCTATGCAGAGCGTATATATCAAACCAGCATGTCATAATATGCTGGGTGCCGGGCCATAGAGGCATTGAGGTGCGAGCAGACCAAATGGCCACATCAGTTACATATCAGGCGTTACATCTCCCTACAGCTGCTGTTCCTGCAACCGATTTGAAGCCTTTCCTGCGAAAGAAACTGCGAAGCCACTGGCAACGCTTGTGGGACGCGGAAAGAAATAATAAGCTTCACTTGATAAAACCACAGTTAGGCTTCTGGCCCCCGTAACGAAAAGAAGACGAACTGATGTCCTGTTCTGTCGTCTAAGAATAGGACATACGTATGGCACACACAATTTTTTGCTTACTGGTGATGAACCACCAGCCTGTGGTAGATGTGGTGAGAGGCTGACCGTCCTCCACGTCCTCGTGGAGCGTCGGGAAGCCGAAACAGAGAGAAATAAATATTTTCCTCAAGCGTATCGGTATCATGTCCCTCTCCATCCCATCATGTTTCTTAGTGAAGAACCGCTTTTTAAAGCCAAAGCAGTCGTCGATTTCTTGAACGATGTGGTACTGCATGTTATTAGCCCAATAAGTTGGTAGCGCATCCTCCCTCCATAGGATGCCGCTGTGAGGGTAGTTTTAAATGCGAATGCATTTCTTAGTCGGGGCATGTCAGGCGTCTGTCGGTGTCCGCGCGCCGCAGGTGTTATCTCTCCGCTCTCACTCCCTCTCCCATAGCAACAGCTGCGGGCGCGCGCGCTTATCCTCGCCCCTAGCAACCGGAGCAATGGATGCGGGCGGAGTAGCGGAGAGTGAGTGGAGAGGAGGAGCGCGCTCTGGCGTGTGAGGGCGCTCGCATCGCGGGCGCTCGGCGGAGCTCCCGCGTGTGTGGAGAGAGTGTAGGAGAGTGTGGAGAGAGCGTAGGTGCAGTGATTCGCCGCTCCTTCTCTCGCCGTTCGCTCTCTCTCCTTCCTGCGCCCCACTCTCCCGTTCGCTCGCTCGCACGTATATGTAAATGGAGTGAAGCGCGCGCCTCACTCTCGACCGTTCGCATGCCCGAAACTGTGACGAAACTGTGATCTCGCCTTTACCCGAAACTGTGACGTGCGCATGCTTCTCAAAGACCCTTTGACTGTACACTTTAGCGACCACAAGGCTGTGATTATGGCCGTCAGGTACAATGAGAACAAACAGGTGCTGATGAATGTGTAAATAAATGGTTACCGTACAAATCCTCGTCTCGTCATTAATTTACGCCATTAAAATTACTACGCCGTGTACTCGGCGCAAGAAATGCATTCGCATTTCCTCACGATTCCCTTCGGGGAGGTGGGGGCAATTTTTTTATAGCACATGCCTCCAAGCCCTTGTGGTTCAAGGGCTCTGTATAGGCAGTAGTGCTTCTTGCCAATTACTACATCTTAAATATTTTAAATGTCGTGTCATTCTTTATAATTGCATTCTTCCCTTCATAGTACACTTCATTAGTCATTTCCATGATTTTAGTACATGTATAGTTTACGCACTTTACAGTGATTATTTTTAGGCCCCTTTACAGCGACGCTTCATCTACTTCTCAGAATTCATCGCTCCACTGCACACTCACAAACACTGACATGGCGCTCTTTGGCCATAACTGGGCCTTGGGCCATAAAACACCACACATCATCATTCAAGAGGAGTGGCTTTTCTGCTTAACACGGATGCGTCGGCGGGCAAGATGGCGGACCTATGCGCAACTCTGCTCCCGTAGGGAGCAATTACAGTAAATCTAAGAAAGACTTGTTTCTCAGCGTTCGCATGCACCAGCACATCATGCATTTCAGAACTGATGCGCAGGCTCCTTGGCTGCGGTCCAGACGGCAGCGAGTGTTCTTAATGAAGTGCGAAAGAGGAGAGCTGCAGTACTGGCCTCAAACAACTCTTTTTGATGGTTGTAATACGTTGTGTCGCTATATTCATTCAGTGCTAACGCATTGCCGTCGGCAGTCATTGTGAGATAGGTTTTTGCCCAATTTTTTATTCAACAATTGTAAGTCATAATAAGAAATAAGCTATATTCATTCATTGCTAACGCATTGCCGTCGACAGTCATTGTGAGATGGTTTCTACACAATCTTTTTATTCAATAAAGTAAGTCATAACAAGAAATAAGCCTTTCAGGACTCCTTACAGTAAGCGCTCTTGCAAAGTGACAATAGATGCTAAAATAAATTAAAGCACTAATAATAGGAATAATCAATATAAATCAATTTAAAAGCAAACAAAGAAGGAAGAGAGAAATTTAGCAGGAAATTTGGGTGGACTCGATAAGTAATTCTTAAACTTCAGGAAAAAGCGCCAATACGAGAATAGAGGCGTCAGTGGAAAGCGTCCAATCGCAATGCAGAACTTTGCTACCGCTGTCAATGGTTCACCCGTTGGGTGAAACTGCCAGTTTATTGCAATCATGGATGGGAATTTGTGGTGTGAGGACATGATGTGTCATTTCGTTCATGCTCCATTATAGAAATTCGCGTGAAAGAGCCATTCGGTCGCCGAATGTTATAAGGTTAAATTCCCGTATGGAGACGCATGACTGAGCTCGAGCACAGCACGAAGACTGAGGTATTTGAAATATGGCTGGACTGAAGTTGAAGATCGCGTAGAGGTTGTCGCACGTGGACAGCCGCGACTGATGCCAGGAAGAAGACCGTTGATGCACTCGTCACAGAGAGGTAAGTAGCAATAAATGAAAGGGCCCAAATATTCAAAATAGGTAAGAATGGTGTTTGGAACATGGTTGGAAGCTGTACTTACCGAAAAATAAATACTTGTTGATACACTGACGAACTGCACGAGCTCTGCCACTGATTGCGCGATAAGAGACCCACAAGAAAAGTTATATTGTAGCCCGAAAGTGCGTGGTATCAAGCTTTTCGTTTAACAGTAAAGTCAATTGAAAGAATGGGACGGGAAGTTTTTCCGATACTGCCATTGATAAGAGACACAAGAGAGATTAGTGCAGCAGTGTGTCACTCTCTCTGCAAGGCATAAATGAATTTGTATGGAAGAGCTGTCTCTAAGCTTTCTCATCGGCAGGAAGCATATTTGCTGAGAAATGAGGACCATGCGAAAAGAACTGAAACAATTTGAGAAATGAAAGTGAATAAGGTGTGCACATCTCAGGTACTGTGGGAATACATGTTATGCGAAGCATTTTGCTCGTAGCGGGCTATGGCGACGACCCTGCGGCGGTACGCCTCGACGAACTCTTCGACTATATTCATGAGTCCGAGCAGGCGCTCATTGTGGAGCTAGGGCATGCTGAGGTTCAGAAAGAGCGTGGGCTTGCCTAGCAGCTCGATCATTGCGAACACGCTCCTCTCCCTCTGCACCAAGTAGTACCCAAGTAGTACGCCATCCTCGAGCTTCTCAAGGAGACCCCTGAGGGACGCAAACTTCTAGTTGACGCACTTTTCTACGAAGCTGCGACACTCTAAGAGCATCTTTGTGAACGCCTAAATCCGGAGTCGTCGATCCTAGTCTCTGTGATGACGATGCTATGCTGGAGTTCGGCGCAGCGTTGTCGTCCATGTGCTGCACGAAAAAGTCGGCCTCGATGCTTGAATAAACGGCCTGGTAAATATGACAAGAGCATGCGAAGGCACGAGTAGGCGGTGCGTCTGTCTGACGATCAGAAATCAACGCTTGTGGCACACTTCCTTTTAAATCGCTATTTGTACGGATGCAACCACGTGCGGATGCCCGGATCTTCTTACGCACGCCACCTGGTTCAAGCGCCGGTAGTACGAGAGAACAAAAGGTGACTGTGGCACGACGAAGCTCGAATTATGAAGATGCAGCGACCACGACGGCATCGCGAATGCCATCATATATCCAGCGGCTCAAGTTGGTAGGCACTGCCAGCACCGCGGCAGGCAGGCAGGGCAGGGCAGGCTTTAAGTGCTCAATGTTGACAAGAATCGTTCGCAACAAAAGAAGATTCGTTCGCAACAAAAGAAGAGTCGTTCGCAATAAAAGAAGAATAAAAGAAGTAATCCTTTTACAAAAAATGTGCAGCTCATTACTTTCAGCATGATCCTCGTATATTGAAATAACCATACCGTCGGTAAATATTCAACATGAACGAATGTTTGATAACAAATGTAAATTAAGGGTAATATCAGAACACGTGACCTGGTTGTCGTGGTAACAAATAGCGAAACCATGCACAGTTTCCAATATCACAGGTAGAAGTGCCGCGTCCGCCATATTGGCGTACATATCGCACTCGCCCTACGGACTATCGGAATGCACCATGAACAGGTTGGCGGGTTCCATTTTATTATATATATATATATATATATATACCTTTATGACTAACGTGTTTCTTTGGCTAACTAGAACACTATACACGGTGATCTTATTTGTCTTACGGAATTAAAAAGAAGTTGTCTGTTGCAGATGACAAAATGCTAGTCCTTGAGCTGGATTGCTCAGACAGGCAGAGTATACTTGCAAGAGAAATCGAGAGACATATTCGACCAATTAGCAAAAATTTATTTATTTATTTATTTATTTACAATACTGCCAGTCTCACATCGAGACCATAGCAGGTGGGGATATGATTGCACATACAATGCACGTGTTATATACAGAACGGCAAAAACATCCAAACATGTAAATGGAAATACATGAAACAGGTTCAATGCGCAATTTTACAACAATAATACTATTAATAAAAAGAGCAAATGTTACAAAAACTATGAAAGAAATAAGGGGGTAAACTTTTAGCTATAGTTCAAAAAGTGGTAGTTTTGGTGATTATATATGCATAAGAACTGTTGTTTTCCTAACCATTTATTTCATCTTCCAATAACTTAACAAAATCGGACTGCGATACTGTGTTAGTTATAGATGCATCTAGCTTATTCCACTCGCGAACAACACGGGGGAAAAAGGAAAACTGAAAAGTATCGTTATTACAAAGGAACTCGTTTAGCGTATACGGATGGTTATGACGAAGTATGCGGGATTTAGAAAAAGTAACGTATGCAGAAGCATCTAGTTTTACTCGCTTGTGTAGTATTTGATGCAGAAATTTTAGGCGAGCGCGTTTTGCTCGAACTGCCAAAGTTCCAAGCCCCGACTGTGCTAGGAGAAGAGTAGGTGGATCACTGCGTCAGTATTTTTGGTGGACAAACCTAATTGCCTCTCTCTGAATGCTTTCCAGTTTAGATATATTAGATTTAGTGAACGGGAACCATACGACATTAGCATACTCAAGGACAGGTCTCACAAATGTAGTGTAAGTTAAAAGTTTGACGTTAGTTGGTGCCATCCACAGGCACCTTTTGAGAAAAAAGAGTTTTCGTAGTGCACAAGAAGTAATGTTGTTAATATGCGATGTCCAGTTGAGGTGGGACGTTATCGTTAAACCAAGATACTTATGCTGTTGAACTCTAGATACGAGGCTGCCGTTAAGTGTGTAGGGGAAAAGCGATGGGTGCTTTTTTCTCGTTACTGTCATACAAACTGTTTTGTTTTCATTAATGGTCATTTGCTAGTTATCACACCATTCGGTTATTTTTGCTAGTGTGTTATTCAGCAGAACTTGATCCTCGTGATTACGTATTTCTCTGTATATTATGCTGTCATCTGCAAAGAGTTTAATTTTACAATCAATGTTGTTTGTAATGTCATTGATAAAAACCAAAAATAATAGCGGACCTATTACTGAGCCCTGTGGGACCCCTGATGTAACAGGCACCGGAGCAGATGGGATGTTTTCGATGACGACAAATTGTGATCGGTGAGATATTAAGTTTTTTATCCATGCAGTAATGGGTCCATTGCCAATCACAGCTGTAATTTTGGCACACACAATCAAACGCTTTACTGAAATCTAGTAGAAGTAGGTCAGTTTGATTATGATTATTAATACTTGAAGCAAGATCGTGTACCACCTCTGTTAGCTGAGTGACTGTCGATAAACCTCTTCTAAAACCGTGTTGAACATCTACTAGAAATGTTCTTCGAAATATGCGGTTAAGTGTTTGAGAATAATGTGTTCCAAAATTTTACATGATGTGCTGGTAAGTGAAATTGGTCTGTAGTTAGGTGGTAGGCTAGGGTCACCTGACTTATGAATCGGTACAATTTTAGCAATTTTCCAATCTTCTGGCAAGTCTGATGTCGAAAGTGACTTGCGGTAAATAAGACCAAGATATTTACTGTTACATTCAGGATATCTTTTCAAGAACTCATTGAGAATGTTATCGGGACCGTTTGCTTTCTTCACGTCTAGCTCAAGTAACTGCTTAAATATTCCTGAGTCGTTTATTGTTAATGTGTCAATAGTGGGGAATGATGGCAGTGGCAAATATGGAAGTGTGTTGTTATCTTTAGTAAAGACTGAGTGAAAGTGTTGGTTAAATTTATCAGCGAGTGCCAATTTTTCCTCGCGTGGACGATCTGGTGTCGCTGCAGGGCGTGCGCGAAAAAAGTTCCAAAAGCGAATAAGGTTGTGAGTGATAAGGTTAGGCAATGTTTCATTGAAATACGCATGCTTCGCGAGCTTAGTCTTTAACTTGAGTTCGTCCGTAGCGCGAAATAGTTGCGATTTTTTTGTGTACTTTCACCTTTCGTTTTTATGTTACGGCGCAAGCGTTTTATTCTGCGCTTGACATGAATTATATCGCGTGTTATCCAAGGATTGATTTTTTGTGCTTTTTTGCTTTTTTTCGGGATGTAATGATGCATGCACTGCGAGACTATACGCTTCAAATGAAGCCAAAGATCATTGACGTGAACAGAACTATCGTTGGCCATTTCGTAAAATTCTTGGTATTCGTGCTCTAAATAGGTTAGTATAGCGGAATCATCTGCTTTTTGAAAATTAGGGACAATAAATTCGGTAGTTTTAGCTGTTGCAGTGCATCCGAGGGGCAGCTGACACTTTGGTATGTTGTGATCTGAGATACCGTTTATAATCTCCGGGTTCAGTAGATCTAGGGGGAAGTTGTCACTAATCAGTATTAAGTCTAGGATGTTATCGCTTGTTCCTTGTGTTCGCGTAGGAGAGGTTACAACTTGATGAAGCCCGAAGTTTAGCATAAAATCAATCAGCGAATTTGATGAGAGTGAAGTGTGATGCATGGTATTCCAGTCAATATCAGGTAAATTGAAGTCTCCTATAAGAATAACTCGGTTAGTAGTATGCTTTTGCATAAACTCCTGTACAGCAATAACACTTTCGTGAACAGAAAGAGGACTTCTATAAAAGCAACCATTAAGTATTGCAAAGTCATCGCACATAATCCTGCAGAACACAGCCTGAACATCTTGAACGTCGGGCATCAATGCAAAGGGTAAGGGCTTCTTAATAAGCAGAGCTACTCCACCGCCTCGAGTTGGTCGATCTTTACGTATAACAGAGTAATTTGGACCTGCTATTTCGTGGCTGGATATTTCTGGTGAAAGCCATGTTTCAGTAATGGCAACTATGTCAGGGCTGTGTTCGAGTAACAGGTTTTCTAATGCTTCAGTTTTATTGACAATACTTCTGGCGTTCACATTTAGTAATGTTATTTCTGTGAATGTTTGTGGCTTCGAGTTACTGGTCGACTTCTTTCGGCATTTTTTTGAACTGCGATTCTCATGTTTCTTTCGTCATCCCAGACAAACATGCGGTCATTTATGTACAGTTTATGAAAAAATTGAGATACTTTTTCTCCTTTCTCACGGTTTGATGTAGTACTTTCCCAGAGTTTTCTTCTCTTTTCCCGCACTCTACGACTGAAGTCTTCACCTATAGAGTAGTTAGTGTTCTTGAGTTTGTAGCCTTTCCTCAATATCATTGATTTGTTTCTTGAGTCAAGTAGGTTTAAGATGACCGGTCTGTTTTTATCTTTATTCGGTCTGCCTAAGCGATGTATTCGTTCTAAGGCAACTGGCTCTAAACCAAGGGTATCCTTGATGATCGTTTGATTGACGCTGTGTTCCAATGTAGAGCTGTTTTCGCCCTCAACCTCGGGTAGTCCGTAAACAATAAGATTTGATCTTCTGCTATGGTTTTCCAAATCATCAACCCTGCTTTCTAATCTTTTAAAGGCTCTTTCCAATTGCAATATGTTGTTTTCGCATGACACCACCTTTTCTTCAAGTTTGGAGAGGGCGTCTATCTCCTTTTCAATTTCGGTTAGCCGATGTTCTGTTATATCTTTTATGTCGGTTGCGATATCCTTTAGTTGTTTAGCTATCTGGCCTAACTCGGGGCCTGGAATTTCTTCTATATCTCCAGCTACTAAAAGAAGTTTCCATAAAAACAAAACAACATCGGCAACTGCAACAACAAGCCGCGGGTACGGCAGCACCAACAAGAAGTGGTTACTAGATCTAAAACACTTATCGTGTCGCCTTCTCACCTGCATGAAGAAGGACAGTGGATTAGACGTCTGCATTCTTGTGGTACTGCCGTGCCCAATGGCTCCTGGCATTGAAGGAAGACCATATATAGCCGGTAGAATAGGTGGCGCTCGATGCCGGTCATGTGTCCAGCAGGGCGCGTCGGTGCCCGAGCCACGTGGCCAGTTGTCCCAACACAGATAGTAGGAATCATCTGGCGCGTGGAAACCGGTGTTGTTGATATGCGTTACGCTGATCATCTCCGGTAGCAGCCCGGTGTGCGCATCCCCCCCGATAAGGAGTATGCTGACAGCAAGCTGCATGAAGAAGGACAGTGGATTAGACGT
This sequence comes from Dermacentor silvarum, assembly GCF_013339745.2. Lineage (NCBI taxonomy): Eukaryota > Metazoa > Arthropoda > Arachnida > Ixodida > Ixodidae > Dermacentor > Dermacentor silvarum. Next base: position 26,952,141 of record NC_051164.1, read on the forward strand.
CTGCATTCTTGTGGTACTGCCGTGCCCAATGAAAGCTCATGAAAATTGACTAATTAACTTCATCACTATAAAACTTAACGGCCCATATTGCAAGTCGCGAATTGTGGCCGGTGAGTTTGCAAGGCGAAATACAAATTGGTTAAATATGTGTTTCGATTTCTTGTGCTAGTGATGTCCGCTTCTTCGAATAATCCAGCACAAAGACAATAATTATGCTAATATGCTAATGATCACCCTGCATCTTGTATGCGCGGCACAATAACGCCTCTGCTACATTCCAAACCCACTACTAGGTATACTTAGTTCGTCGTGCCTGATTATAATGTCTTTCTATATGAGCTCATTAATATTCAAGATCGCATTCCACGCCCAGTAAACAGTCAGCGATGTCGTACAGTGACAGATGAGAAAGTTTCCTCAATTCTTTCTTAAACATCTGTGCGATAATTATTTTAGCCTGAGTTCTGTATATAAAGCACTTCTGTTTGAACGACTGCACAGCAAGTGCTCACGCGCAGGCCCAAGCGAGAAGACGACAGCAATGAAGTTCGGTATGTGCCGCTTTATGCATGAGCTTTCACTTATTGAGAGCGCAGTCTCTTCTTCTGGGTCTGATTGTCTGGGACGGCCCACAAGCAATGCAATGAGGAGAATATGTACGAGCTAACGTAAATAACAATTTGCAGTTGCTTTAGGTAAGCAGCAAATACAGGGGACAATGTTCTCATTGGCCTATCGCTCTGGCTCTGTGTCTTCTTTGGACTTTTTAGCACAAGTACTTCCGCACGAACAGGCACAAATATACATCTACTGTGCTTATAATACAATGCTTAAATGTTACCCGCTTTATCCTTAAGTATTGTGGAAGTTGGAGATTCAGGTGCAAACCTCCACAGGTCTACCGGGCAATAGTTCGCCTGTCACTGATCAGCGCGTCTCAAGTGCGATTGCCAGCTGACCCGACCAGTTCATTTGGAGGGATCTATATGCCCAACGAACACTGGGCATATAGGGGGAAGCGCAGTCGAAGACAGCAGGAAGCTAGGTGGGGCTATGAAATTAGGAAATTTGCAGGTGGAAATTGGAATCAGCTAGCGCAAGACGGGGGTAATTGGAGTTCGCAGGGAAAGGCCTTCATCCTGTAGTGGACGTAAAAATAGGCTGATATGATTATGATGATCATTCTTCTTCTTTCTGGGGTTTTACGTGCCAAAACCAGTTCTGATTATGAGGCACGCCGTAGATTCAGGTGCAAACTTCCGCAGGTCTACCGGGCAATAGTTCGCCTGTCACTGATCAGCGCGTCTCAAGTGCGATTGCCAGCTGACCCGACCAGTTCATTTGGAGGGATCTATATGCCCTACGAACGCTGGGCATATAGGGGGAAGCGCAGTCGAAGACAGCAGGAAGCTAGGTGGGGCTATGAAATTAGGAAATTTGCAGGTGGAAATTGGAATCAGCTAGCGCAAGACGGGGGTAATTGGAGTTCGCAGGGAAAGGCCTTCATCCTGCAGTGGACGTAAAAATAGGCTGATATGATTATGATGATCATTCTTCTTCTTTCTGGGGTTTTACGTGCCAAAACCAGTTCTGATTATGAGGCACGCCGTAGATTCAGGTGCAAACTTCCGCAGGTCTACCGGGCAATAGTTCGCCTGTCACTGATCAGCGCGTCTCAAGTGCGATTGCCAGCTGACCCGACCAGTTCATTTGGAGGCATATACGCTGGGCATATAGGGGGAAGCGCAGTCGAAGACAGCAGGAAGCTAGGTGGGGTTATAAAATTAGGAAATTTGCAGGTGGAAATTGGAATCAGCTAGCGCAAGACGTGGGTAATTATGAGGCACGCCGTAGATTCAGGTGCAAACCTCCACAGGTCTACCGGGCAATAGTTCGCCTGTCACTGATCAGCGCGCCTCAAGTGCGAATACCAGCTGACAGTCAGGTGATGTCGTACAGTGACAGATGAGAAAGTTTCCTCAATTCTTTTTTAAACACCTGTGCAATAATTATTTTAGCCTGAGTTCTGTATATAAAACACTTCTGTTTGAACGACTGCACAGCAAGTGCTCACGCGCACACCGAAGCGAGAAGACGACAGCAATGAAGTCCGGTATGTGCTGCTTTATGCATGAGCTTTCACTTATTGAGAGCGCAGTCTCTTCTTCTGGGTCTGATTGTCTGGGACGGCCCACAAGCAATGCAACGAGGAGAATATGTACGAGCTAACCTACCAGTTAGCTCGTACAGTTAGTTAACGTACCGTCTTGCGCTAGCTTATACCAATTTCCACCTGCAAATTTCCTAATTTCATAACCCCACCTAGCTTCCTGCTGTCTTCGACTGCGCTTCCCCCTATATGCCCAGCGTTCGTTGGGCATATAGATCCCTCCAAATGAACTGGTCGGGTCAGCTGGCAATCGCACTTGAGACGCGCTGATCAGTCTCAGGCGAACTATTGCCCGGTAGACCTGTGGAGGTTTGCACCCGAATCTCCAACTTCCACAATATTTGTGGATACAGCGGGTAACATTTAAGCATTGTATTATAAGCACAGTAGATGTATATTTGTGCCTGTTCGTGCGGAAGTACTTGTGCTAAAAAGTCCAAAGAAGACACAGAGCCAGAGCGATAGGCCACTGAGAACATTGTCCCCTGTATTTGCTGCTTACCTAAAGCAACTGCAAATTGTTATTTACGTCTTGCGCTAGCTGATTACAATTTCCATCTGCAAATTTCCTAATTTCAGACCCCACCTAGCTTCCTGCTGTCTTCGACTGCAATTTTTTTTGATCATCATAACATCATCATAAAAAAATTATGATGATCATATGCCCAACTAGTTTTTGTATGTGACATGGCATGGATGGATGGATGGGTGTAAAACTTTAATGAAAGTCCTGAGGTACGCGACTCAGCGCGCAGCGGGCCGCTCCCACGTTGGGACAGTCAGGCCATGCCCGACCGCCGCATCGTGGTCCCTCTGGACAGCCCATAGTTGCGCCCCGGCATTGGGGCTCTTGATAGCGGAGAACCACTTGTGCTCATTTATTTGTTCTGTGCCTCCTAACGAGGGGCAACGCCAGAGCATATGGTCTAGGCTAGCGAAGTCATTGCAGTGCCTGCATGAACAACTGGCATAAGCGTCGGGATAAAGCTTGTGTAATAAAGCCGGGCTGGGATACCAGCCTGTTTGCAATAATCTGAGGGTTAATGAGTGCGCTCTATTTAATTTGACACGAACTTTACTAGAGTCCTGAGGAACTGAAATCTATTCGGCTCCCCCAGATTAAGTCGGTGGGTCCGCCCACGATGGGACCGGGAGGCGAAGTCCCGCCGTGATGTCGTGGGCCCTCTGGACAGTCTGGAGTTGAATGCGAAGATTGCTGCCCTTGAGGGATTCCTCACATTGCTCTTTCGTGATGGGTGGAGAGGCGTTAAGGGCATGAGGCATGACCACATTTGGGGAACGACTGTGAGTGACCAGGGTCTATCCTGTTAAGGGACCGAGGAGTTAGATACGAACGGGTTTGCAGAAGTCTGAGTGTGCTAGCCTGAGGTTTGTTCAACTTGGGGTGCGGGGGGTGGAAATGTCCTCCTGCCGAGATGATAATGGGAAACAGTTTTGTGGAAAGTACATAATGGATTTTTGTAGATGTTGACCTCGCTCCGAGCTTGGCTATGTCCTGTGGGCCTGCTCGTTAGGAATACATCGGAGCGGGTTAACTCAGCCATCTAGATGGGCTGGGAACCATGAGATGTGGTATCCTACTTGTATGTATCCTACTTTTGTATGTACTTTTGTATGTAGTTTTGTATGAGACTCATATTTATGTGTGCCTGATTGGGTGCGGCCTCCGCTAAGCATGTGCCCTAGACATACATTTCTAGCTTTGCATGTCAAATAAAATAACTCTAAAAAGAAGATTAAGACCGCAGCGCACATCACCTCCATTATAACTTGGAGGACGATTAAACTTCGCCTTTAAGAGTGGAACTCGATAGCATTCGCAGGTGCCTGACTGCTCCTCACGCTTTCCGGCAACTGCACCTGATGTAACAGTAATGTTTACCGGGAAACGGTGGCGGGGAGCGCTATGTACGAAGGCGAAATGTCGGGTAGAAACGCGGCCTCTTGCGGGGGCCGATTTTCTGTTATTCCTTTGCACTTTTATTATTTCACTCTGAAAAGATTTAACATAAAAGTCATGAGCTGTCGGCGTTTCCATTCATCCCATTGGTTTGTGGGCTGTCATTCTCTTAATTCTGAGGAATAACTTTGTCAAGAATATAAGACAAAATGTGAGCACGTTTTGTGGTAGAAGAACTACTTTAGTGGCCTATAGAATATTTTTCGCTCACAGGACTCCAGCGCCGGCTACGCTGCTGGACGACGACCATAAAGTAACATATACAAGGATAAGAGAGGACACTTCAATACGCCCCTGCAGCTGACTTTAAAGTCCCTATATACAAAAAGTAACACCATCTATCCTTTCCTCCGCCGTATCCTCTCCTAAAGCGCTTGGTTATTTCTTTACTTTTTGCTTGCCAAAGCAAGTCGACGGTGGCACCCCTAGAAAATCCGCGTTGAAGCTTCCAGACCGGGCGCGCGCCGCCGCCGCCGGCGACTGCGGCGACTAAGTAGTTCACTGAGGTAATCCAGTCAAACGTATTGTTGGGTGAGTTGGTCAATACGAACTGAAGGCACTGTAGCGCAAATACGGACAAAGAAGAGGACAGGACACCACGTGGACGACAGTTCATTGAAGAGTGGTACATAGTTTTTGGCGCTTGGTTTAATATTTGTCAGTGGTGTTGACTATAACACGTATAAATTAGAAGGCAGTGGATATCATGCGCAGGACTTTGCCTCCTTCTGATTTAGACTCCAACGCTTTCAAACAGATATGGTTTTGAAGTTACTGCTGCTGGCCCTTGTACCGCTTGTTTATGGCGGTGGTACACTTGATGAGGATGCTGCTGAAAAAGCCAATAAGCGTAAGTACGCATGCAAAACGTTTATTTTGTTGTTTTCTTATTTGCCTTCTTTTTTGCCATTTTGAGATGTAGCTTTCATTTTTTTACTTCTATCGAATGGTGGTCATCCATTCAAATGGCTATAGCTGCCAGGCGTCGCACCACAAACCTCTTATGACTTAGAGGCCCGTTCTTGTTGTTTATTACCTGTGACTACATGGGAAGGTTGGCTGCTAATGAGCGCACTATCCCAAAATAGAAGCTAACGCGTGCACTTATTAAAAACTACAAGACAAAACAGTATGAACGCAAAAATAAAAATATTTAATTCAATACTTTCACAACTGCAAAGAGTGAAATTCCCTAATTGCAAATGTATAAACGTATATTCGGTGTTTCTGCGAAGAGTTCAAGGAATTAAACAGAAAATTCCCTGGGTAGATAGCACAATTCTACTTCTTGAATTGGTCCACTTGAAGTGGCGGACCTTAACAGCACGATAAATTAAAATCACGAAAAATTCTGTGATTTGGTTTTTAACTAGTTACCTCACAGCACACATCGCAATATAGTAATTGTAGCCGGTGAGACTGCAAAGCATATCCATTTGAAAATAATTCGGCAGATGACACTATTTTCCACATACTTGCCATCAAGCTTGTGGCAAGAATGCGCTCTTCTGCTTTTTTTAACAAAAGGTCGTATTAGTCGTTGAGGCACACAAGTTACTGGACCGCCAATGTATATTTTCGCAAAGTTAGGGAATTATTATTGCAATATATCGTGTAAGGCAATTAGATAAAAAGCGGAACTAGAGAAGTTTTCTTAATTAGTCATTTATGCGGTTTTATTCCAGTGCAAATGTTGTCCACGTGCTCCAGCAGTCCAGCTCAAGGATAAGAATAGTGCTATCTTCAACGCATGAATAAAAAAATTGGTAGACATCTTCGCAGAAACATTCAGTATATATTCAGTATATCTCAAGTGGTGTCGGAGGCAGTGGAGCGAGGAGTCGGCTTCGGCGTGGCACTTGCTGCAGCAGCTCCGTCGTCTTGGTCGAAATACCCAGCACCTCCACCACAAAACTGTTACGGTTAATGTTGAACCGGCTTTATTTTAAAGGAAGAGGTTGATGGCGAAGTAAAGATGGCGTCCAGAAGCTGCACCAGCTAACGTCTTTCTCTTCTTCTCCTTGCCCGGCTCATGCCGTAGCAATATATTGTCACGAAGATAATTATAACGAGCTTGCCGAAAGAGAACAGCCTTCTTTTATGATGGCCGACACTCAAGAGAACGCGCGCACACCTGCGCCCTTTGTCGTCTTCTCTCTGGCGATCTTGTGCCTGTAGTGGGCAGCTGACTTATCACGATCGGTGCCTGTAGTGGGCAGCTTACTTCGCGTCATTACTCCCCACGTGAAAAGCGACCGTCCCGGTCGCCGGTTGGAGAGGGCAAAGGGCGACAGAGAGCGTGGGAGAGAGTTGATCAGAGGGGCACTTCTTCGCGGGCGTAGTACGGCTTCATACGTACTACGTGCACAATCTCGGCTCGTGCTCGCCGTCGGCTCGAGCTCATATTGGTACTCTGAGGGACGACCTCGTAGTTCACGTCGCTGAGTCGCCTGACGATCTTGTACGGGCCAAAGTATCGGCGCAGTAATTTTTCTGACAGCCCCTGATGACGGACCGGTGTCCACACCCAAACATAGTCGCCGGGTTCGTACTGGATGTGCCTTCGGCCACTGTTGTAACGGCGGGCGTCGGTACTCTGCTGGTTGCGGATGCGGTTGCGAGCAAGCTGTCGAGCTTCTTCGGCTTTCTGGATGAGGTCGGCAGCGTTGTCACTTCTTGTGGTTCCGTTGTCTACCGGGAGCATGGCGTCTAAAGGTGTTGTTACGCAGCGCCCATAAACCAGTTCAAATGGTGTGAATCGGGTGGTTTCCTGCACGGCCGTATTGTATGCAAATGTCACGTATGGTAAAATTTGGTCCCATGACTTGTGCTCTACGTCAACGTACATGGAGATCATATCGGCCATAGTTCTGTTGAGGCGCTTGGTTAGTCCAAGTCAGCAGTAAACGCAGTTCCTCGATCGGTTATCAAGATTGAAGGGGCCCCATGACGTAGTGCGATTTCATGGACAAAAAACATCGCGATTTCTGTAGCAGTTCCACGGGGCACAGCTTTGGTTTCTGCGTACCTCGTTAGGTAGTCCGTTGCGACGACTATCCATTTGTTTCCTGTGGACGACGTAGGGAACGGACCGAGGAGGTCCATTCCCACCTGTTGAAACGGTGCTGGACGAGGGTCCAGGGGTTGCAGAAGACCAGCAGGTTTCAAAGGTGGAACCTTGCGCCGTTGACAATCACGGCAGCTTCTCACGTAGCGCTGAACGGACGAGAATAGTTGTGGCCAGTAATACTTTTGACGTATGCGCGCTAACGTCCTGGCGAAGCCTAAGTGTCCGGCACACGGGTCGTCATGACACGCCTGCAGTACTTCTTCGCGCAGCGAAACCGGGACGACAAGAAGGAACGTTTCTTGGCTGTTTTCGGAGTTCTTTTTGTGGAGAACGTCGTTCCGGAGGCAGTAAGAAGTCAGACCGCGTGACATCGGTCGTGGGACAACAACGTCGGCTCCCTGAAGGTATCTAATGAGGGGAAGCAATGTACTGTCTGCACGTTGGAGGTCAGCCATCTCGACAGTGTCCACTACACCGAGAAACGGAAAATCTTGCTCTACGTCACAGGGCTTCCAAGGTATAGGTGCACGTGAGAGGCAGTCAGCGTCGCCGTGCTTCTGTCCGGATCGATATACCACTGTGACGTCGTACTCCTGAAGGCGGAGGCTCCAACGAGCGAGGCGGCCTGAAGGGTCCCTAAGACTCGCAAGCCAACACAGTGAGTGGTGGTCACTTATTACGCGAAAAGGGCGGTCGTAAAGGTAGGGACGGAACTTGCCGATGGCCCAAACGACAGCGAGACACTCCTTTTCAGTCGTGGAATAGTTGACCTCTGCCTTTGTGAGGCTGCGGCTCGCGTAGGCTAGTACTCGTTCGGCGCCGTCTTGCCACTGAACGAGTATAGCACCGAGCCCCACGTTGCTGGCGTCTGTGTGGATTTCCGCGTCAGCCTTGTCGTCGAAATGCGCGAGTACGGGGGCTGTTTGCAGTCGCTTCCGCACTTCTGTAAAGGCTTCCTGTTGTTCTTCCGTCCACTCGAAGGGTACATCTTGGCGTGCGAGTCTCGTTAATGGTTCGGCGATCCTTGAAAATCCCTCGACAAAACGACGGTAGTAGGCGCAGAGACCTAAGAATCCCTGAACTGCCTTCTTGTCTGTAGGACGCGGGAACTCAGCGACGGCAGCTAGCTTCTCGGGGTCTGGCCGAACATCGCGGGGGCTGACTACGTGTCCGAGAAACTTTAGCTCCTGAAAGCCAAAATGACATTTCTCAGGCTTGATAGTCAGATTTGCTTTGCTGATTGCGAGGAGTACATTCTTGAGTCGTTCGAGATGTTCATCAAACGTTCTGGAAAACACCACAACGTCGTCTAAGTAGACTAAGCACGTCTGCCATTTCAGTCCAGAGAGAACAGTGTCCATCATCCGCTGAAATGTGGCAGGTGCGGTACACAGGCCGAATGGGAGGACTTTAAATTCATATAATCCATCAGGAGTCACAAATGCCGTTTTTTCGCGGTCACGCTCATCTACTTCGATCTGCCAGTACCCAGACTTAAGATCCAACGAGGTGAAAAATTGGGCGTGGCGTAGACGGTCCAGAGCGTCATCGATCCGTGGCAGAGGATAAACGTCGCGTTTGGTGACACTGTTAAGCCGTCTGTAGTATACGCAGAAGCGTAGTGTGTTGTCCTTCTTTTTGACTAAAACGACGGGGGACGCCCGTGGACTTATGGACGGCTGAATCACGTCATCATCTAACATTTCTTGAACCTGGCGCTTTATCACCTCCCTTTCCGTAGGCGCAACGCGGTAAGGATGCTGACGAACGGGGCGTGCTGACTCGTCCGTAGGCATGCGATGCTTCGTAACGGAGGTGCGCCGTACTTTAGACTCGGTAGAGAAACAGCTAGAGAAGTCGTTGATAAGGTCCAGTAGCTGTTGTTTCTGTCATTCCGATAAGTCCGGGTTAATCTGAATGCGATCGCTCAGGTTGGCCTCTATCGATGAATTAGGGGAAGCAGTTTCTAGCGAGGCGACGTCAGTGAAGGCAGCAATTTGATGGAGGAAGGCGACAGCTGTGCCTTGCGGTAAGTGCTGGTATTCGTTGCTGAAGTTTGTCAGCAGGACTAATGAGCGTCTGTGCTGAAGCTGAACGAGGCCCCGTGCAATGCAGATGTTCCGCTCAAGCATTAACGGAATGTTTGCCTCGGCGATGCCCTCATAGCCGTCGAATGCGTCGCACGTTACCAGGGTCAGTAGGCTGCTTCTTGGCGGTACCGTTATGCTGTCTTCGACGATGCGCAAGGCGTTTTCGGTGGGATTCTCGTCGCCAGCGTCGCTTGCTATAGCTTTTGCCGTAGAGAACGTCACGCTCGATTTTTCCAGGTTAATTATGGCTCCATTCGCCTGTAGAAAGTCCATGCCGAGTATCAAGTCCCTCGAGCAGCTGGGCAGAATAATGAAAACCCCGACGTACGTAAATCCACAAATATTCACCCGAGCGGTGCATCTGCCCACAGGAATTAATAGATGCCCTCCAGCTGTACGGACATGCGACCCAGTCCACTGCGTAAAAACTTTCTTTAACTTTGACGCAAGCTCTCTGCTCATAATCGAGCTGTCCGCACCAGTGTCAATTAAAGCAGTAACTTCTTCGTTGTCTATGGTAACCAGTATGTCTGACGTTACCACTTGCCTTTGGGCATTGGAGTGTGACTGAACGTCGGTGCTTTGTCGTCGTTGTCGTCGTGATGGAGGATATTCGAAGCACTCGGCGTCAGCGGCCTCACCTCCGGAGGTCGCTGGACTCAGTTTTCCGGGTTTGCAAGGCTGGGTGAACGACGCCTACGAGCGTCTCGATGAAATGAGGGACTTGGCGATCGGTATCGAGCAGGCGATGCAGAACGGGGCTCGTGCCTTCGCTGCTCGAATGAACTGTCGCGACTCGCGATGAAGTTCTCTATCTCCATCGGGCGCTGACCAGGTCGTGGACGAGGTGCACCTGGAGGGAACCCGCGGAGGCCCACTCGTCGATAGGGGCACATCCTGTAGAAGTGGCCAGCCTCTCCGCAATGAAAACATAGGGGCCTGAGGTCAGGAGCCCGCCAAACCTCGCTTTTTCGGGGCCTCGACTCCTCGATGGACGATGGACTGCGACGCCTGAACACTACTGCAGTCTGTTCGGAGGGGCGCATGACGTTTGAGGGGCCGTACAGCGACGGTCATCGTACGGCGTCCGCATAAGTGATTCGGACTGGCTCCCGCTGTTGTGGTACCTCGTAGCGTTCAGGAGCTTGGACGGCTTGCCTAATCTCGTCGCGCACTATCTCCGCCACAGAAATTCGGGCTGTCGGCGCGTCGGTTAGCTGCATTTTGTGGAGCTCTTCTCTTACCACAGCCCTGATCAATTCGCGTAAGTCCTCGAGGTGGTTTTCCGAGGTCATGCTAGAGGGGCTGTGTGAAAGTTCCATCACGTTGCGGTTGTATTGTCTGGCACGCTGTCGAAGGGCCCTTTCCATTGCTGTCGCTTCAGCAAGGAAGTCTGCAAGTGTTGTGGGCGGATTCCGAATAAGTCCAGCAAAGATCTCTTGCTTCACACCTCGCATCAAATGTCGCACCTTCTTGTCTTCGACCATTGAGGCATCCGCATGTCTGAACAGCCGAGCCATGTCTTCAGTATACGTGGTGACGCTCTCGTTCGGGGCTTGGAATCTTGCCTGTATTGCCAGCTCCGCTCGCTCCTTCCTGTCCATGTTGGAGTATGTGGCGACCAGCTGCTGTCGGAATTCGTGCCACGAAGTCAATGTCGTTTCATGGTTATGGAACCACGTCCTCGCGGAGTCTTGGAGCGCGAAGTACACGTTGCGCAACTTGCGGTCTTCGTTCCATCCGTTGCATTCGGCGACCCGCTCGAAATGGTCTAGCCAATCTTCCACGTCTTCAGTAGCATCTCCGTGGAACGCAATCGGCGTCTGTGGCTGGTTGAAGATGATCTGCGCCGGCGAAACAGCCGCAGCAGCAGGAGGCTGTGGGCTCAGGTTCATCGTCCGGATACGATCGGGCAACAGACCGTGCTCAGGTTGGAGCCCTTGAAGACGGCGGCTGGTGCGTACGTGCACAGGAGTAATCTCTCCCGGACTACTCACTGGGGATGAGTCAGGGGTACGCTGCGTCTCCGGCAATGGTATCATATACCCAGCACCTCCACCAGTAAAATGTCACGAAGATAATTATAACGAGCTTGCCGAAAGAGAACAGCCTTCTTTTATGATGGCCGACACTCAAAAGAACGCGCGCACACCTGCGCCCTTCGTCGTCTTCTCTCTGGCGATCTTGTGCCTGTAGTGGGCAGCTGAGTTATCACGATCGGTGCCTGTAGTGGGCAGCTTACTTCGCGTCAATATACTTTAATCCTGTGCATGCATAACAGAGAGTCATCGTATGACCTGTGTCATGCACAGTTGCCGCATTGACATAAAATGCCCAATGAAAGGCCAAGGTCCTCATGGGATTGGTGCGAGGCGTATTTTACGTGTCTTACGTGTCTTCACAACAAACTAATGACAGTATAATCGACAAGAAAATCGCGCAAGGCACTTGTGTTATGCTGAAGTGCACTTAGAAAATAACTTATTATTATAAATCACCGGTAAATCGCGCCTGAAGGTACTTATGCCTTTCAGTAGGCACATCAATCACATAGTAGGCGGTGTTTTTTTTTTTTAATGAAGTTATTTGTGAATGTGCGTAGAGCATGTGTGAAGTCGTAGAGAATGTGCGCTCCAAAGGCCGATCGAAACTAGTTCTCCAAATAGCGACTAAATTTTATTGATAGAACTAATGGAGAATGTGCAATGAAATGTCGAACAGATGTTGAAAATTTAGTTTGATGAGTCGCCAGGTTAGAGTTTTACAGGGTCATTATGCATACTGCTGTGAATCACTAAATGTCTGTAAAATACGCTTTGGAGTTCTATGAGGTTTTGAACGCCGCATAGTTTTGGAATTATTTAGCATATCTAGATGAATTTTGCGAGAAATTAATAACTTATATTGGAAGAAACGCATTAGAACATTTCAATGTTGCTCATGCTCTGCTCAGCGCCTGAAAATTACAATTTTCGCGCTATTGGGGCTCCTATACAAGCCAGAGGTTTGTGAACGGCGATCGGTCGTCCATTTGAAGTTCTCTATTGTAAATCACATTTCATCGAAGCAGACCTCCCCAGTAAACCATCTTGGATCTCCTTATCGTTTAACCACTTCTAGGAAAAAGCCGTTGCTTAAGTCGCTTGTAGATGTCGTATGAGCATAAAATTGACAGCAAATAATGCCTCTCGATGCAGATATGTTACAACAGTGAGCAACTAACGCTTTACTAAAAATGGTTATCATCATCATTTTCATCATCACGCTATATTTATGTCGACTGCAGGACGGAGGCCTCGCCCTGCGATCTCCAATTACCCTTGTCTTGCGCTAGCTGATTCCAACATTGTAAAACATTGTCAAACAACTACTGAAAATGATTATAACTAACGGTAAATGGGATGGGATGTGAGTGCCTCTGTCACTGTTAATCTGAAACTATGGGGTTTTACGTGCCAAAACCACGATCTGATTACGAGGCACCCCGTAGTGTGGGACTCCGGAAAATTTGGACCACCTGGGCTTCTTTAACGTGCACCTAAATCTAAGTACACGGTGTTTTCGCATTTCGCCCCCGTCGAAATGCGGCCGCCGTGGCCGGCATTCGATCCCGTGACCTCGTGCTTAGCAGCCCAACACCATAGCCACTAAGAAACCACTCCGGGTTGAAATGTCCATTAATCTTGTATTGATTAGTCAGGGTGGTTTCAAGCAGATATTCCCAAATGCGCGTGAAGTGATGCTCTGTCGAGCAGCAGAAAACTTCGTCTACTGTAAAACCTCTCTTACATATAACAAATAAGCGCTGATTTCCTTTAAACTTCTTTCACCTTGCTACTGTTTCATGGATCAGCTCCAGACTGGGGCGTCTACAAACGATAGCAACTAGCGACGTGATCCCGCTTTTCAGGTGCTCTCGCTGAAATATATATGTTGGACTGCCCAAGTGGCGAAACCTATTTGATATTGGTGTTCGAAAGGATGCGGTACTTAAAGATATTTTCGCGAATCCCTTATGGATTCCTGTGCCGGATAGTGGCAGAAATGGTGGATATCTATAGTATTACGGGAATGAACCTTTAAGTAATATTGCCATAAAAGGCTGGGTTCAGAGGATTCGTACTTCTTTTTTCACAGAACACTGAGCAATGATGACGGCTGCTGAAGGATTTCTGCCTCTATTTTATTATATACAATTTTCAACGGTGTATTTAATTTCACCTGGCGCAATTTTTGGTCTTTGTCAACAATTATGGTGTAGCAGCAGCGTACAGAGACAGACGGATTAGGAGAAGACAAGATGCACTAGTATAACTTTAACATGCTTCACAAACCGTCACACAGCGCGATTATTTTTTTTTATTATTGTAACGTCGAACAGCGCGTTCCGGCACAACGCTCTCAGCCGAACGACACAATCACATGACGTTCTATCCTTTATCGTCCTCTTTCGCTAGACTGGATCATACGCGCCACTCAGTTCGTCCTTTTCAAAGTGCGCCACGTTACCGGCTAGATTCGCCACCCCCTCCCCCCTAGAGTCTGAGGTTCGAGGCGAAGAGAAGCCAATGTCGAAACCGCGAGGGATGTAGAGTTTCAGTTCGACAGCATCGGTGAGGAAAACACGCTTTCGTCTTTTGGTGCCAAGTGCGGGAATAGCCGCCAGACGGAAGGTAACAGGGTCTCGAGCCTTTACTACACGAAATGGACTGGCAAACTGCGGCAAACATTTCTGAGAAGGTTGCGTTACACGCTGGACGCGTGGCACCAGTACTAGATCTCCTGGTTCAAACGAAGGCGAGGTGCTTCGCTGGTAAGATGAGCGCAGTTTTGCCTGTTGGTGCGCTATGGCCAGCCGACCTCTGAAGCGAGTGTTTGGAAGTTTGGAGGCGCTGGGGCCAGGAGGACGGCGGTGCACCGTAGCGTCACAACCAAAGAAACTTTCTTGCGAAAGCCTCGGCGCCATTCTATAGATGAGCTTGAATGGTGATTCCCGTGTGATCTCTTGCTCGGACGTATTCAGTGCGATTCAGTGCGATTCAGTGCGATTAAGTGCGACGTATTCACTGCGGCGGCGACGTATTCGTCCCAGTCGTTAGGAGTTGGACTCACGTATGACGACAAGATGTCCGTTATAGTGTGGTCTCTATTGTCCACTAGTCTGTTTGTCTGCGGAGACTGAGGGGTGGCTGGAGCATGACGAATTTTATGGTCATTTATAAGGGTTTTTAAATGCACGCGACTTGAAAAGTGCGCCGTGGTCGGCGATGAGCAAGCCTGGCATGCCGTGGTAGAAAACGACGCACTCGTCAAGAAAAGTTAACTTTGACTTCAGTCCACTTTGTGAGGTAGTACGTGGTCGCGATTGGGGGCTTGTTGCCGAGTGATATACGTGGAAATGGCCCCAAGTGATCGAGTCCCACGACGAGGAAGGAAGATTTAGGAGCAGAGATTGGTTGCATGGGGACCGGTGCCGGATTTGTGAGGGTTTTTCGTGTCTGACAGACCGTGCACGACGAAACTTAGTGGGAGACATCAGTGTGCACACCTGCCGCCAAAATCGTTCCTTCATTCCTGTCTGCGTATTGTGGAGCCCGAGGTGACCGGAAGTTGGAGCGTCGTGGCATATAAACAGCACCTATTGTCGCATGGCCACCGGAACGACGGGCAGGTACGACTCATTTTGACAATGCCGGCGACAATGGATGCCACCTCGAACGACATACGAGAGTAGAAGGCTTTCACGACGACGCTTCGGTGTGCGTCGGACGATGTCAACAATTTCTACGTCGTGTAGCTGTGCTGTGCGTTAATCAAGCACTGTCAACGCTGGTTAGGGGTCGCTCAGGGCTGCCGATTTACGAGACAGGTCGTCGGAATCTTGGTGTCGATTGCCACTGCAATGGATTATGACAAAGTCATGATAGTGCAACTTGAAAGCCCACCTGGCGAACTTAGCGTTGCGTTTTTTTTTTTTGCAACCAGCAAGGGCGCCGTTGTCGGTGACCCCAGTGAACATTTTACCATAAAGGTACGGGCGTAACATTTCATGAGCCCAAACTACCACCAAGCACTCAAGTTCGGAGGCATGGCACCGGCTCTCCGGTTCACTGAGTTGGCGGCTAGCATAACCTACCAGCCTCTACACTAAGCCCGATCTGAGTTGTAGAAGGATAGCACCGAGGCGGAGACCATTCGCGTCGGTGTTAACCACAGTCTCTACATTCTAGTCCAAGTGTGCGAGCGTCGGTGATGTCTGAAGGGCAGTCTTGATGTCAGGGAAGGCAGCACCTTGGTCAGGACCCCATTTCTAGCGGGCGTCTTTCTTTAGCAGCTGGTTTAGAGGTGCCGCGCGAGAAGCAATGTCAGGGATAAAACGGCGGAAATAGGAAGCCAATCCTAAAAAACTCTTAAGCTGTTTTGCCGTGGTGGGAGGTGGAATACAGACAATGTCTTTGAGCTTTACAGGATCAGGGCTGACGCCTTTAGCACTGACTCCGTGACCCAAGTAGGCGACTTCGAAGAAACCGAAGGAGCACTTGCAAGGCTTAACGCGGAGGTGAGAATGTTGGAGAGCTCGCAAGACCATTTCCTAGCATCTGAGGTGTTCAGGAAAAGTAGGGGCATATACAATAATGTCATCCAAGTAAATCAAAGCCATTGTCCGTTTCAGATGTCCATGTGCGCGGTCCATTAGTCATTGAAATGTAACCGGAGCATCGGAGAGACCAAATGGCAGGCGGTTAAACTAGTTCAGTCTGTCTGGAGTTATAAAGGCATCTTTTTCTACGTCATTTGGCTCTCGTTTTGCTTGCCAATAAGCAGAAAGAAAACACAGCGTGGTGAAAAAAAGAATCACAGCATATCCACGGCGTGAATGATGATGAGTGGGGCGAAGCTCCGGGGGATCATTCGGGTAAACCACAGCTACGGACGAGAGATAAAGAGAGCGCGCGTCGGGAACGAACGCCCTTGTGCAATGCAGCGCCCCTAGCTACGGACGAGAAAGAGAGCGCGCGTCGGGAACGAACGCCCTTGTGCACCGCAGCGCCCCTAGCTACGGACAAGAAAGAAACAGAGCGCGCGTCGGGAACGAGAGAAAGAGAACGCGCGTCGGGAACGAACGCCCTTGTGCCCCGCAGCGCACCTAGCTACGAACGAGAGAGAAAAAAGGTCACAGCATATCCACGGGGTGAATGATGATGAGTGGGCGAAGCTCCGGAGGGAATCATCGGATATCCCGCTTAAGGGGACGCTAGCACAAACGCGTTAGAAACGTGCAGTACTCTCTAGTAAGGGGGAGAGGCCACAGCGTCTTACGCAGCCGTTTACACATGCCGGAACGTGCACCGCGTTTGCCGACGCCATCACATGACTGCTGAGAGAGTATAAACCCTGTATTCATAAACGCTCCTCGACTTGAACTTGACTTGCCACCGCCTTGGGCAGCGCGTTCGAAGCGTTTATGAATGTGGGGGTAAAGCGGAGAGGCCACAGCGTCTTACACCAGCTTCTTACACGGGCCGTAACGCGCTAGCACAAACGCGTTAGAAACGCGCAGTCTTTCGTTAATGTTGGGTATTTATGGTCATCGTGGTGCGTGTGTCCATGTCCGCTTCGTGGCGTAGTGGGCTAACGCCGCGCGCTCGCAAGCGAGGGGTCCCTGGTTCGATTCCGCGCTACGGACACAACTTTCGGAATTTTTTTTCTCTAGCATTAAGACTGGTTACACACTACGACGGGGACGAACGGGTGCCGCTATCAGGAGCTTCGCCCCTAAAACGCGGGAAGCGTTCTCCGGAAGCCGGAAGCTGGCTTCCGGAAGCGGAAGCGCAACCGGAAGTGGAACCGGAAGCGGAAGTCAGCTTCCGGTTATACTATACATATACATATATATGTATACATGGGTATACATACATATACGGACACACAACGCCAACTGGTTACACACTACTACTACTACTACGACGGGGACGAACGGGTGGCGTTATAAGGAGCTTCGCCCCTAAAACGCCGGAAGCGTTCTCCGGAAGCCGGAAGCTGGCTTCCGGAAGCGGAACCGGAAGTGGAAACGGAAGCGGAAGTCGGCTTCCGGTTATACTATACATATACATATATATGTATATATGCGTATACATACATATACGGACACACAACGCCATCTATTGAGCAATTCATAGACTAGAGGTGGCTACATACTACTACTACTACTACAGAAGAGGGAATGACCCACACCTAAGGAGCTTCGCCCCTAAAAAACACCGCATATCCACGAAGTGAATGAGGATGAGTGGGCCCGGGGGATTATTCGGGCAAAACGCCGAAAGCGTTCTCCGGAAGCCGGCTTCCGGAACCGGAAGCCGGAGCTTGGCGTACATGTACTGTATATATACATATATATATGTATATATATTGATAGGACGCGTTCAAGGTTAGATGCGCTTGGCGTTTTTATGACTGCCAGAAACAGGCAACGGCCAAGCGGAGCGAGTGCGAGCACCAACAACAAGAAGCGTCTTCTTCTTAGTCTTCTGCTGGCGCCGGTATTTGTCACTACAATCACTCCCCGGCGAAAAAGGAGCCATCCTGGCGACCTATGGAACAGGCAGCACTGGTGGGTCGTAGTGCGGCTTCAGTCGGTCGACATGAACAGCTTCGCGTCCGCGACGCCGTTGGTCCGTAGATGGCTGAACAGGCTCAACGACGTAGTTGACCGGGGAGGTCTGTCGTAGAACCCCGTAAGGGCCGTCATACTTTGAGCTGAACTTTGTGGAAAGGCCGGGAGTAGACGAGGGAACGCGGAGCCATACCAGCGTTCCAGGTGAATATGATGGAAAGGACAAGCCGGCGTCTCGACTATGTTTCTGGCTGGCCTGGTTTTGCGCGGTAAGAGAGCGTGCGATCTGACGACATTCTTCGGCATAGGTGGCAGCTTCGGATAGAGTCGTAGATTCTGAAGCGTCGGGGCGATACAAAAGAATCGTGTCCATAAACGAGGAAGGTTAGCGACCACAAAGAAGAAAGAAAGGAGAGAATCCCGTGGTCGACTGAGTGGCGCTATTGTAGGCATACGTAACAAAGGGAAGGATGCGGTCCCAGTTAGTGTGGTCAGCGGAAACGTACATAGCAAGCATGTCGCCGAGAGTGCGATTGAAGCGTTCAGTCATTCCATTGGTTTGCGGATGATAGGCGCTCGTAGTTCTATGGACAACCTTGCATTCGCGGAGCAGGGCTTCTACAGCCTCGGAGAGGAATGAACGACCACGGTCACACAGTAGCTCGCAAGGCGCACCATGTCGAAGAACAAGGTTGCGAAGGATGACCGAGCTGACTTCACGTGCTGTGGCCGCTGGAAGCGCTGAAGTTTCGGCGTAGCGCGTGAGGTGGTCCACGGCAACGATAACCCAGCGGTTGCCATCTGGGGTGTATGGTAGAGGGCCGTACAAGTCAATGCCGATACGGTCGAAAGGCCGGGAGGGACAAGGCAATGGTTGAAGCGGCCCTGTTATCTGGTTAGTTGGGCTCTTGCGGCGTTGACACATGGAGCACGAGTGGACGTACTGCCGAACGAAGCGGTACATTCCGCGCCAGTAGTATCGAAGCCGTAGGCGTGCATACGTCTTCAGTACACCGGCATGGGCGCATTGAGGATCCGCATGAAAAGAGGCACAGATGTAGGAACGTAGATGGCGAGGAATCACTAGCAACCATTTACGGCCATCAGAGAGGTAGTTGCGGCGGTACAGGAGCCCTTCGCGGATGGCAAAGTGGCGAGCAGTGCGCCGAAGCGAGCGGTCGGTGGTGCGGGGTGATGGCTGAGATAAATACTCTAGAAGAGATGCTATCCAAGGATCCCGGCGTTGCTCAGATGGCATGTCGGCGAATGCAAGAGAAGAAAAATCATAGCTTGAGACAGACGCAGCACCATAATCATCAGGCAGTGGTGAGCGCGAAAGAGCGTCGGCATCCGAATGCTTACGGCCTGACCGGTAGACAACACGGATGCCATAGTCCTGTAGACGAAGCGCCCAACAAGCTAGGCGACTAGATGGGTCTTTTAATGACGACAGCCAGCACAGGGCGTGGTGATCAGTCACGACATCAAATGGACGGCCATATACGTAAGGTCGAAATTTGGTGATTGCCCAAACGATAGCAAGACATTCTTTTTCCGTGACCGAACAGTTCGTTTCCGCTTTGGTGAGAGTGCGGCTGGCGTAAGAGACGACGTGCTCTTCGAAGCCAGACTTACGCTGGGCTAGAATAGCGCCAAGGCCGACTCCACTAGCGTCCGTGTGGATTTCTGTTGGAGCATCTGGGTCAAAGTGGCGTAGAATGGGTGGGGATATCAAAAGATGGCGTAAGGTGGCAAACGCGTGTTCGCAAGCTGTAGACCATGCCGAGATGCCTTGGCTGTTGGCAAGCAGCTGCGTTAGGGGGCGATTATGGACGCAAAATTACGCACGAATCGGCGAAAGTACGAACACAGGCCTATAAAGCTACGGAGCTCTTTCAGCGTAGACGGCCTGGGGAACTCGGCGACGGCGCGAAGCTTTGCAGGGTCGGGAAGGGCACCGTCCTTGCTGACAACATGGCCTAAGATGGTGAGCCGGCGGGCAGCAGAGTGGCACTTCTTCAGGTTAAGCTGCAGTCCAGCGTCGGAAAGGCAAGTCAGGACGCTTGCGAGACGGTTCAGATGGGAGTCAAAGTCCTTGGAAAAGACTACGACGTCGTCCAGGTAGCACAGACACGTGTGCCATTTAAGGCCTCTAAGTATGTTATCGATCAGGCGTTCGAAGGTGGCAGGCGCATTACAAAGGCCGAATGGCATCACGTTAAACTCATATAACCCGTCTGGGGTTACAATCGCAGTCTTCGGACGGTCAGTGTCATTCATAGGGACCTGCCAATACCCAGATCGAAGGTCCAAAGAGGAAAAGAACTCTGCTCCTTGCAAGCAGTCGAGAGGGTCGTGGATTCGGGGCAGCGGATAAACATCTTTTCGTGTGATCTTGTTAAGGCGCCTATATTCAACGCAAAATCGAATGCTACCATCCATTATCTTTACCAGCACAACTGGGGAGGCCCAAGGGCTGTGCGAGGGTTGTATTACGCCACGATGAAGCACGTCGTTGACCTGTTCATCAATGACACGACGTTCAGCGTGAGAAACTCGGTATGGACGCTGGCGTAGGGGTACATGGGTGCCGGTGTCAAAGTGGTGAACGATGGAGGATGTGCGGCCCAAGGAAGATTGCTTATGATCGAACGACAGCCGAAAGCGGTCGAGCAGTTCCAAGAGTTGGGTACGCTGGGCAGGTGCAAGTTCGGAATCAATTGATGGGAGGAAGGCTTCTAAGGAGGACGAATCGGCGGTGGTAACAGGAGTAATGCTGTCGACGTGAAGACTCATCGTGTCGTCAGGCAGTTGAGTGGGGTAGGCGGAATCAACATCGTCAAGCCGACCTATACATTCACCACGGAATAAGGTGGCTGGGGAAGAGGACCGATTCGTGATATAAACGGCGCTGCAAGAGTTTTCGACTCTGAGAACTGCAAAAGGAAGGAGGATGTCTTTGCGAGAGGTGAAGGCTTCGGAGGGCGCGAACAGGGCGGTGGAAGAGGTAGCATAGTCGCAAGAAAGTGGCACAAAAACACAAGACAAAGGAGGTATTTCAGTGTCCGCGGCGACGGCCACTCGAGAAGGCGGCTTGTCAGATGCGGCGTCACACGTCGGCGACAATTCAAGTTCGGCACGCGCACAGCCAACAACGGCATGGTTAGTAGCAAGAAAGTCCCAACCCAAAATAACGTCTTGTGAACACGGTGAAAAAACGAGAAATTCGACTACATACAAAACGTCCTGAATGACAAGGCGAGCTGTGCATGCCACTGAAGGTTGAGTGTGGTGCGCGGTTGCGGTACGCAGGGAGACGTCGGAAAGCGGAATCGTAATTTTTTTCAGCTTGCGGCACAGTTCTCCACTAAGAATAGACACAGCGGCTCCAGTATCTACAAGTGCTTGCACAGAAACACCTTCTATATTCACGATTATTTCGTTTGCAGGTAGAAATCGAGGCCTTGAAGTTGTCGACACGAGCGCAGTTCTTGCCTCCGGAACTTCGAGGGCTAGTTTTCCGCTTGGACTGGTGGGGGGCGACGAACCATTGGGGAAAGTGAACGGCGACGTGGTGAGGGCGACCGACGTGGGCCGTAGTCACGTCGATTCAGTGAGCCGCTGTTCATCGTTGAGTGGGAGGAGATCGGGTGTGGTGGCTCAGAAGGAAAGTAGCCTTGATTTACTTCGCCCGCACTAGTACGGATGTCACGACGACGACAGAAACGTGCGACATGGCCAGGTAGACAACAGAAATAGCAAATAGGCCTGTTGTCCTGGGTGCGCCAAGGATTAGTGGACGGCGGTGCGGGTCGGCGAAAAGGAGGCGGGTTCGGGTGGACAGGCGCCCGCGCAGCGTAGAAGGTATTTGCTGGTCTAACAGGATCCGTGCTGAGTGGCATTGCTGGTGACTGGCGGCGTGCGACCTCAGCATAGGTCAGAGGAGCGGAAACAGGCGGATGCTGGTAGGTGGTTAGGAGAGCCTCAGAAATTTGCACCTCTATGGCCTGTCCTAGCGTCAGAGCAAGCGCCTGCGCAGAGTCCGGGACGCAGGAAACAAGGGACAATTGTCGCGCCACTTCTTCTCGGACAAACTGCTGTATCTGCCGCATGAGCATTGTGGTGTCAGTAGAAACGGAGCTTACAGTTAACGCTGACATGTTGGCTGTGTCAGAGCTCGGGAGGCGTGTAGCAATGCGCTGTTTCCGCAACTCGTCGTAGCTCTGACAGTACTGGACCACGTCCGTGACAGTTTGGGGATTTTTGGCAATGAGCATGTGGAAGGTGTCGTCCTCGATCCCCTTCATGATGTGTCTGATTTTATCGGCTTCGGACATCGCAGGGTTGAAGCGACGGCAGAGGTCCACAATATCCTCGATGTAGGACGTGAAGTTCTCTCCGGATTGCTGGGCGCGACCGCGTAGGCGCTGTTCTGCGCGGAGCTTACGAACAGCGGGTCGGCCGAAGACTTCCGCGAAGCTCGCTTTAAAGAAGGACCAGTTGGCAATATCAGCTTCGTGGTTGTGGAACCACAGCTGTGCTACGCCCGCCAGGTAGAAGTTGACGTAGCTGAGCTTGTCGCCGTCATCCCATTTATCGTGGGCGCTTACCCGCTCATACGAAGTGGGCCAGTCCTCGACGTCGTGGTCGTCGGTACCGTTAAAAATGACAGGGTCTCGCTGTCGTGGTACGCCGGAGCACGCGACCACCGGTGGTGCGGGGGCACCCTGCTGTGCCGCGTCATCAGGCATTGCCGAGGCGGGGGGTAGAGTCCGGGTACGGAGTTCCAGGATGAAGAGGGAACCAGCACGCTCCACCAATTGATAGGACGCGTTCAAGGTTAGATGCGCTTGGCGTTTTTATGACTGCCAGAAACAGGCAACGGCCAAGCGGATCGAGTGCGAGCACCAGCAACAAGAAGCGTCTTCTTCTTCGTCTTCTGCTGGCGCCCATATTTGACACTACACTATATATATACATACACACACACATATATATATATATATATATATATATATATATATACTGTACATGTGTGCAGTACACATGTACATGCTCTGGTATGCACAGTATAGATGCAAATCAGAGTTACGGACAACGGACAACTACGAGGGACAAGGCTCGGCCCTAAGGTGCTTCGCCCCTAAAACGGGCCCCATGCAGACGGTCAAGGGCGTCATCAAGACGAAGCAACGGATACATGTCAGGTTTTGTCACACTGTTCAGGCATCGGTACTCAACACAGAAGCGGGGTATGCCGTCCTTCTTCACGAGCGCTACGAGGGACGACCACGGACTATACGAGCGGGATATAACACCGCTCTTAAGCATGTCGTCCACTTGACTGGCAATTTCTGCGCGTATGGAGGCAGATACTCTATGCAGGTGGTGTCGTACAGGAACTTGAGACCCGGTAGTGATGCTGTGCCGAAGAACAGAAGTGTGACCGAGTTCGTTCAGCGATATGGCCACAAAATCACGGTATTTTCGAAGCAGCGCTTAAATCTTGCACTTCTGTGACAGAGTTAAGTCGGCACCGAAGTTGAATTTGTCCCAGTCTAAGGAGGAAGCAGTTGGCGCTGAAGGTGCTGCAAGCTGCACTAGTGCTAAGACAGACGTTTCTTCTAGGTAGGTACAGCTTCCGAGAACGGTGTCTGGAGGCAGGCGCAGGTTGCTGTCGGAAAGATTGAAGACAAGTATTACAAAGGTGCTGCCTGAAGAGCGAATTAGGGCACGTGGCATTGCAAGTTATTCTCCAAGTTTGGAACAAGCCGCGCTTTCCACGAGAATATCTGCGCTGTACATTGATGCTACGTACCAACGCACAGACACGCAGGCAGCAGATGCAAAAGGTATCGTATATGTGGTTGTCGTAGTGACAGGTTGCAAACATGGTGAGAATTCTGGAGCTTCAAGTCGTGCCGCGCCATTTCGTTTAACGCACAAGGCCGGCAGGCTTGACGCACATTGCCCCCTTGTTAAAAATGCCATATCGCGAAAAACATTTCGTCACTAAGGTTTTGAACGTGTGGCACTTGTTAGGCCAGCACAGCCTGCACCATGCTGAAAGCCCTGGAAATAAACTGATACATTTGCAAGTACTACAACCAACAGTGAGGTTTATTGGAGGCTTTGGGGACGGCAGGAGACGGTGTCGAAGTAGAAGAGGAGAGCTCAATGGCACAATGAGCTTCACTAAGCTCCAGACGGACCCCAAAGGTGGTGCACCAATCACAACCTAAAATCACTGGCACACACAGGTTTCCGACGAGAAGGAACCGCTGTTTAGCTGTTTTCCCGAGTGCGAACACACTTAGCGAGATTTCGCCGATGCTTTGTAGAGCGTTCCTATCAGCCAGGATGAGGTGGGTCGCCGGACTGAAACAGGCCTGTGCAAAACGCTCCCAGGCAAAATAGCCAACGCGAGGAAGCTGAAGGCCGCTCCAGTGTCCGCCAGTGCGTCTACCTGCTGAGGCTTCATCGGCACAGTTGTCATCTCTGTGAAGGGGCCCAGTGAAAGGAGAGGGGCTTCAGATAATACACGGGGTCCAGAGCGGCAGCCGAGTTTGTCGAAGGCTCGAACATTCATGGACATTCCCGAGCAAAATGTCCGGCGTCGCTGCATCGGTAGCACCGAAGAACGTGGGTAAACTGACGGATTCCTGCAGGAGGAGCAGTATGTCGGGCCATTGACGCTGGTTCCAGGAAAGCTTGTCGGTACGCATGGTCAACAGATTGCGAGCGCTCTACTGTCTCCACCTGAAGGGAAATTAGAAGAGCTGATGAGTATCTTTAGGGCGAGCAAGTCGGACAAACCGCTGGTCGTGGCTGTCAGCGATAGCGTCAACAAAGGCGTTAGCTGCAATAGGGTCCATGGTAGTGGTAGGGCAACATGACAGGGCCTTTCTCGGTCAAACAGGCCATGCATGCTAGAACCATGATTTGTTTATGAGGCTCGCCATTTATTTTGAGAACAGCTCGATTATGAGGCACTCTATAATAATTTTGACCCACCTGACTGGGATTCTTTATCGTTTCCTCAAATATAAATACAAGCGCATTTTTTATTGCACCCACTGAAAATGCGGGCACCGTGCATGGTATCGAACCCGCGAGCTCAACCTCAGCCGCGCAATGTCTTAGCTTTTGGGTCACTGTGGACGGCAGACCTGCAGCTCGGCAATTTGTGAAAATTTGGGAAATATGAAAAACTTGTGAAAGTGTGAACAGATCTGGTATTCATTGTTTCAGCATTGATGTTCGCTTTTCGAAGTCACTACAATAAGTGCACCTTGTAAATTAGTCCGCAGCAACGTGAATAACGCTATTTGCTCACGCGAGAGTTTCATTACCATGTGGACTTCAGAAACGCTTAATAGAATAATGGAATTTTTTGGACAGAAATACTGATAACAATGAAAGCGTGTTTTTGAGCGTAATGCCGTTTTTTCTTCCAGCACACGACCAACAGGAAAAGTTGTGTTTGCAACGTTGGAACAAAACACCGTGTCCCCGAGGTGAAACCATGTTATGTTTCTTTTGGGGGGACGACGTTACCACCTCATTCCAGCACAAGTGTGGTAAGTGTTCCTTTCTGATTAGGTAATGGTGCACATGTTGGCCCAAATATGGCAACATGCCGTAAAAAGCGGTGCTGATAACTGACATTGTTAGACCAATCTTGTTTTAAATATGTCGCAGTGATTTGTGCGAATGCGCGAATGTTGAGCAACACATTAAAACGGCGACATTGTATGCAATTAAAAGTTTATACTGGTACGTCTACACCAGCATCCACTGCGCATTTTTTGTACGTGCTTTTATTACTTCGAAGAATTTTCCGACAACTCCTACAAGACTTTTTCAGTTTGGAATTATGTTACTGCAGATGAATTACCTGCACCAGCGGACATCAATAGCGAGATCACCAGACGAATTTGTTAGCTAATTATACTAGTCATTTTATTAAACGGCTTATTGACAAACATTGCAGCACAATTTCACTTTAACAGGTTGGAGGAAATCGTCATACCAATCAAGTTTCTTGTTTTTACACTTCATCATTACCATGTGAAATTCAAGAACAGCAGTCTAATTATTCGTTCAACTTTCCTCATAACACACGTGGGTCTACGAAGCGCAGTTGGCGGTCAAACCCCTTTGTGACGTATGAAGGTGTGTAAGTGAAGCTGTCGTCGCGCCTCCCTCTTCGCGCAAAGTAATGCCGGCTGGCGCTTTTCGTAGCTCCCTATCGAACGAAGATATTTTCAGTAGCAGGGGCGGAGCCGAGCCACTTTCTCGCGCAATATGCCCATGGTAATTTATGTGCGGAGAATTGATGTGAAATAAGTATTCTAGAATTTGTCTTTCAGAAAAGTGTTTTAAGTAAACATATATCATGTATCTATCAATGCTAAGCTGGGCAGAACGAGAATTAAATAGGGTAATAATTTATTTTGCTTCTAGGAACGTTAAGCTCGCTTGGAACCTTTACAAAGCACAATATATTGTAAATATCTCGACCACGACAAGTCCAACTGTTGCTTCATTTTATATAAGCTCTTCACGCACCCTGTCTTTCTTCATAACCTCCATTATCATTTAACTTGAAATGTCTATCGCCCATGTCAGTCACTAACCGGACTTCAGAACTTCTTTCTGTCTTTGGAAATGTTCCATTTATATATCAGGAACCCATGAATCATGTCTAGAAACCGTGAAAATGAACGATGGCTATGTTGTATATTGTCACGAGCCTCTAGAAGTGGACTTGAAGGTTTAATAACCCGTAGAGCAGCTGGCTCTCGGAAGACGCGACCGTCGGGGCTGGCTCGAGCAGAGAAGGGGGCGCGCGGTCTTCTTTCTTCTCTTGGGCTCGACCCACTCTTGCCCTCGACCCACTACCTACAGGTGGCAATATCCCCCCTTCCGAACAAAAGCATCGCCTCGATGCTAAAAAAAAAAAAAAATAGGCGTAGAAGACAACGACGAAGAAGGCAGGCAAAGCGAAAGTATACAAAAAAAAAAAGTAGCCGTCACGCCGGCACAGTCAATGAACGAAGAAGCAATCTCCCAAAGATAAATGAAAAGTAGAAACAAAGAAGGGAATGAGAGAACAAAAAAAAAAAGTTACGGACGCGCAATGTACGGCTTCATGCGCACAACATGAACTATGTCTGAGGTCGGTTGTCTTTGTGTCCTACTCCGTGTCTGCGATGATGTGTCCGGAACAACTTCGTAGTTTACGTCACTGACGCGGCGGAGCACTTTATACGGACCGAAATACCGGCTTAGCAGTTTTTCACAGAGACCACGACGGCGAACGGGGGTCCACACGCAAACTTGGTCCCCGGGGTTGTAGGACACGTCCCTGTGGCGGATGTTGTAGCGTCGTGCGTCTGCCTGCTGCTGCTGGCCGATATGCAGCCGCGCGAGCTGCCGGGCTTCTTCAGCACGCTCTGCAAATTCCTCGGCGTCAGTTGTCAATAGGTCAGCGTCTTGACACGGCAGCATAGCGTCCAGCATCGTCTGGACTTCGCGACCGTAGAGAAGGCGAAAGGGCGTGAAGCGCGTCGTCTCTAGCACGGCGGTGTTATACGCGAAGGTCACGTAAGGCAAGATCCGATCCCATGTTTTGTGTTGAACGTCTATGTACATTGCGAGCATATCTGTGACCGTCTTATTCAGTCGCTCGGTAAGTCCGTTGGTCTGCGGATGGTACGCGGTCGTCTTGCGATGCCTGGTGTTGCTCAATTCAAAAACCTCGTCCATAAGCTGCGCTGTGAATGCTGTCCCTCTGTCAGTTATTACAGTGGAGGGAGCACCGTGACGCAAGACGATGTGGCGCATGAAGAAGTGCGCTACCTCTGAGGCCGTGGCTCGTGGGATCGCCTGCGTCTCAGCATAGCGTGTTAAATAATCAGTCGCGACGATCACCCATTTGTTGCCGTCGGCAGAA
Organism: Dermacentor silvarum; assembly: GCF_013339745.2. Classification (NCBI taxonomy): domain Eukaryota; kingdom Metazoa; phylum Arthropoda; class Arachnida; order Ixodida; family Ixodidae; genus Dermacentor; species Dermacentor silvarum. The sequence goes on from NC_051164.1 coordinate 26,980,027, forward strand.
AGGGGAAACGGTCCGAGAATGTCCATGCCGACTTGGTCGAAAGGCGTGTGAGGTGCTTCAATTGGCTGAAGTAAGCCAGCCGGTTTAACGGATGGTGTCTTGCGGCGCTGGCATTCACGACAGCCTTTAACGTACTGTTTGACGCTTGCCGAAAGCCCGGGCCAATAGTACATTTCGCTTACTCTAGCGAGTGTTCGTGAAAAGCCTAAATGACCAGATGTCGGTTCGTCATGGCAAGCGAAGAGGACGTCGTCGCGCATGGCCCATGGAACCACCAGGAGGTAAGCACGGCTGGTCGAACGAGCATTCTTCTTATACAGCACGTTATCTCGCAGACAGAAGGACGTCAGCGAGCGGGACAGATGGCGTGGTATGGTTGTGTCGCGACCCTCCAAATGATCGATGATCGGTCGAATCTCACCGTCGTCACGCTGCCGTCTGCTCAAGTCCGACGAAGTAATGGCGCCCAGGAAGCCGTCATCATCCTCTGTTTCCTGACTGGCAGGATCAATGGGTGCGCGGGACAGCGTGTCAGCGTCTTCATGCTTACGGCCAGACTTATAAACGATGGTGATGTCAAATTCCTGTAGCCGCAAGCTCCACCGTGCCAGTCGTCCTGAAGGGTGGCGCATGCTTGCCAACCAACAGAGGGCATGGTGGTCCGTCACTACCTTGAAGGGACGACCATAGAGATAGGGGCGAAACTTGATGATCGCCCACACGACCGCGAGGCACTCCTTCTCCGTAGTCGAATAATTCGCCTCGGCACGGGACAGGGAGCGGCTGGCATACGCTATAACTCTTTCCACTCCATCTTGAAGCTGGACGAGCACTGCGCCAAGGCCAATGCTACTGGCGTCGGTATGCACCTCAGTATCAGCATCATCGTCAAAATGTGCAAGAACGGGTGCTGACTGAAGGCGCTGTCGTAATTCAGCAAAAGCCGCCTGTTGCTCATTATGCCACACAAATGGCGTATCGTCTCTTGTAAGGCGTGTCAGGGGTTCCGCTATCTTCGAAAAGCCTTTAATAAACCGGCGATAGTAGGCGCACAAACCCAGGAAGCGCCGGATGGCCTTCTTATCGGCAGGAGCTGGAAACGCGGCCACAGCGGCAAGCTTGTCTGGATCGGGTCGGACCCCTTTGGCGCTTACTACATGACCGAGGAACTTGAGCTCTTCGTAACCAAAGTGGCACTTTTCGGGCTTAAGTGTGAGGTCTGCCGATCGGATGGCTTCTAGCACACTCCGTAGGCGGTGAAGATGCTGCTCGAACGTTTCAGAGAAGATGACCACATCATCCAGGTACACAAGACAGGCCTGCCACTTCAGTCCAGTAAGGACAGTGTCCATCATTCGCTGGAAAGTAGCCGGGGCTGAACACAAGCCAAAAGGAAGCACTCGAAATTCATAGAGCCCATCTGGAGTCACAAAGGCTGTTTTCTCGCGGTCGCGTTCGTCTACCTCGATTTGCCAGTACCCGCTTTTTAAATCGAGAGAAGAAAAGTACTGGGCGCGCCGTAGTCGATCTAACGAGTCGTCGATACGCGGCAGTGGGTACACGTCCTTTTTAGTCACGTTGTTGAGCTTGCGGTAGTCGACACAGAAGCGTAGCGTTCCGTCTTTCTTTTTGACAAGAACGACCGGAGATGACCACGGGCTGTTGGAAGGTTCGATGACGCCATCGTCAAGCATCTCTTGGACTTGCGTACGTATGGCTTGGCGTTCTCTTGCCGACACGCGGTAAGGCTGCTGGTGTATCGGGCGTGCGTCGTCGTACGTGATGATCCTGTGTTTAGTGATGGAAGTCTGGCGTACCTTGGAAGAATGTGCGAAGCAGGTCCTGAATTCAAGCAAGAGCTTGCGCAGTGCTGTCTGGCTATCGGTGGACAGTTCAGAATTGATGTCAAGATGGCCCAGAGACGTGTCTGCTGTCTCCACTACTTCTGACGTGAAACAGTTGTTAACGTCTGCTATTGCGTCTGCAAACGCTAACGAAGTGCCACGGAACAGGTGTCGGTGCTCGTAGCTAAAGTTGGTAACAAGCAATTGCGAATGCCCAGCACGAATCTGTATAACACTGCGAGCCACACAAACACCTTGTTTCAGTAGGTGTTCCAAGTTACTTTCGGCCACCACTTCGCCATCGCGTAAGCCACAGCATGTGACGTCGACGAGGACACTGGCACGTGGAGGAAGCGTTACACTGTCAGCAGACACACGAAGTACGTCGTCGCGCCGTCGGCGTCTTGCACGTCGATTGCTCGTTCGGCAGAGAAAGTGATACGACGCTCTTGCAGATTGATAATCGCGCCGTACTCCTGCAGGAAGTCAACCCCAAGGATAACGTCGCGGGAGCATTCGCGTAAGACAAGGCAGCTCGCTACGAATGTAGATCCTTGAATCTCAACTCTAGTCGTGCAGGCGCCCAGCGGAGTAACGATGTGGCCGCCAGCCGTCCGAATCTGCGAGTTATGCCAGGGCGTGATCACCTTCTTCAGCTGCGTTGCTATTTTGCCGCTTAGTATCGTGTAGTCTGCGCCGGTGTCCACTAAAGCACTAACGGCATAACCGTCAACAGTAACTGGTATATCGAGCGAAAGCCGGTCGTCTCGTTCAGTTGCAGGTGGTGTCGGGTCGGTATCTTTCCGTAACTGCGTCCGTCGGAGGTCTTCAGCGCTTCGACCGTCAGCGACCTCGCCCCCAAAGATCGCTTCAGTTAGTTTTCCCTGCGGGGACTGGTCGACCGCTCGGGAGAATACCGCTGGGGCGGAGGTGAAAATCGTCTCGGAGACGGCGAACGCGACTGCCGCCGGGCAGGCGGTGGCAAGCGCTGCTGGGACAGGTATTCCTGAATGTCCCGGGGTCGTTGGCCGTATCGGGGCGGCGGCGAGTATGCGGAAAAGCCGCGAATCCCAAGGCGCCGGTATGGGCACTGGCGGTACAAGTGGTCAGCTTCACCGCAGTGGAAGCACAGAGGCCGCGAATCGGGTGTGCGCCAAACATCCGACTTCCGAGGGGGCGGGCGTCTATCGTCGACGTAGTGAACCGCTTGCTCCGTACGATGGGCAAATGGAGCGGCATGAACAACGGGCGGCGGCGTGTACCCAGCGTCGTAGTACGGTATCGGCTGCACCGACTGAACAGACACCGTAGGAGGAGCACGAACGAATAGCGGCGGAGAGGAAGCAGGGCGCTTCAGGGCTTCCGCGTAGGTCGCACGAGGGTATTCAGGAGGTACTGCCGCAGCGTTAGCAGGAGGCAAGGTATCACGAAGCGCCTGGTGCAGTTCGTCCTTGATAATGCTCGCTATGGAGCTTACCGTAGGTTGCGGTGTTACAGCGGCCTTTTGCAACTTTTCACGCACTACAGAGCGGATGAGTTCTCGCAGTGAGTCGCCGTTGCTTCCTATGGCCGTGAAAACGTCAGCAGCAGACATGCTGTTCGCTTGCTGCTCATACAAGTTCGAGCGATGCAGAAGCATCTTTTCCATGGTTACGGCCTCGGACAAGAACTCCGCGACCGTCTTTGGAGGGCTCCGTATGAGGCCAGCGAAGAGTTGCTCCTTGACCCCGCGCATCAGATGACGTAACTTCTTCTCCTCCGTCATTCTTGGATCCGCACGTCGGAAGAGGCGCGTCATGTCTTCGACGTACGTGGTCACAGTTTCGTTTGGCAACTGGACACGGGCCTGAATCGCTCGTTCCGCTCGTTCGTGGCGATCAGAACTGGTGTAGGTCTCCAGGAGCTGACGACAAAACTCGCGCCACGACGGCAGTTGCCCGTCGCGGTTCTGAAACCACGTACGCGCTCCATCCTCCAGGTAGAAGTAGACGTGTCTGAGTTTTTCCGTGTCGTTCCATTCGTTCACGGAGGCCACGCGCTCGTATTCGACCATCCAGTCTTCGACGTCTTCGAACACTGTGCCATGAAACGTCTTTGGGATCCGTGGGCTCTCAAGTGTGTAACGGTTCGACATCGTGCTTCCCGTACCGGTTGGGGCGGTTTGAAGGGTGGCGCTGGTCATACCGGTCGATGTGGTGGGAACCGTAGCCTCGACGACTTTTGGGGACAGTCCCCTGATCCTGCGGCTGGCCCGATGCACGGGAGTGTCGACAGGCACTGGATTCGTAGCGCGGATCCTTGGAGGGGTCTGCAACATCCGTGAGGACGCTTACCCAGCACCTCCAGCAGTTTGTCACGAGCCTCTAGAAGTGGACTTGAAGGTTTAATAACCCGTAGAGCAGCTGGCTCTCGGAAGACGCGACCGTCGGGGCTGGCTCGAGCAGAGAAGGGGGCGCGCGGTCTTCTTTCTTCTCTTGGGCTCGACCCACTCTTGCCCTCGACCCACTACCTACAGGTGGCAATATGGATAACGCAACCATGCATGTCCTAACATTTTTTGGGCATTCCAGACCGCTAAAGGTACCCTGGATGCGTTATCCCCGGTTCAGTTACATTTGAGTCTTCGGTGTATTTCTTCGCCCACGACGAAGTAACATACTTGGGAGATTTGTGTAACAATAATGGCAGCCGACTTCATCCGACAAATATGAGCGTTCTCACCGGAATCCCGTCACTTCCTCGCACTAAGTCGCATAATATTTTCGGTGTTTTCATCATACACCGTGCTTTTCAGGTAGAAAATTTTCTTTGCCAGGATAACGGTGTGATCCCACCTGTTATGGGCGCTGAGGCGCTAGTACATTTGGAGCCACTCATTGACGCCAGGATTGTCTGTCCCGGAAAACGTTTCTGGGTCGCGGGGCTGGGACGTGATGACTGTTGGCGTGGTGGTAACGGTTCCTTCTGCTGACATGACGGCTGTCCCAGCACCGGCTCCATCAGTCGTCGTATTGTTAGTGACCAGGCTGCGTCCGCTTCGGAGGTCCGTCGTGCACAGCAGTACCCCGCACATCCACCAAGAATGTTGCGGAGGGAAGAATCACAATGCCAAATGTATTTGCAATATATACACAATTGATAAATACAAGTCCACAGCAGGCAAGTCACTAAAGCGTCGTCTTGGTCATCCTCAAGCTCGTGCTCCCCTTCCTCAAAGTTGTGCAGAGCAGTGTAACAATATGTTCGGCTGAATGCCATAAAAGAGTAGCCCCTTAAAAATAAGCACAATAAACTCTCTAAGGTGCATGGTTTAGTAAGTGTCGGTTGCTGAGGCCAGATACCTTCTGCTTTGTTGCCGGTTGATTGTGAAAACCCTTTAGCGTTTTTTCGACCGACCAGCTGCAGACTGTGTGAGCTTCTGCAGCACTATAGATTAATTTGTTTCATAGCGCGCGTACCATCATTGGCCATGATTATGCGTTTATCCATTCTGATTTATTATATACTGCCATAATTCTGCGCCATCATGTACATTTATTCGCAAAAGATGGCGACAAAATCACCCGACTTACCAATCTAGAGAAGCGTGATGGACGGCGTGCATGCAAAACCACCAAAACAAAAGAGTGCGATGCATTCGTCACAACCCCAGCCGACCATGTCTGTCAGTTATCTTATGTATTCGAACACATAAAGGAGGATTATTTAGTTAATAGCTTTTAAATATTTCAACGCTAACCGAATCCATGTTTATACAGACGGTTTGGTCTTGGAAACTTCGACGGGTGCCATTCTTAACCATCTCGATCGGTCATCATGAAGTTCACACGTCACACCTAGGGATTCCGAACTCGCCGCTGTTCGCGATACTGCTGAATACATCGAAAAAAAAAAAAGCTCCTTGTAAGTGCGCTATATTGTGTGAGTGGGAGCAGCCCTCCCAAGCAGCGGACACGGAAATACGGCAATTATGACTGACTAGTGCCACAAACTAGTCAAATTTGCCATTGCGTTTTGAAAGAGGATATGATAAAATCTTTCGGTGGCTGCCAGGACATTGTGGCATCACTGGTAACCACCTCACCGATTACGCTGCCGGACGTGCCTAGGCTGAAGCACGCACCGACACTCATTGTACTCGTACCTTTAGGAAGAGTACACGCTACAAGAGATGCTCGTATCGCGCGCGTACCATCACGTTGAGTCACCGGTATACTCCACAGACCTCTAACCACCTATCATACAGCCTCGATACACCACTAAAACTGCAATTACCAACAAATATTTCACCACGTGACGCAACACTGCTGTGTCGGCTGTGGGTAGGAGTAGCCTTCACTAACTCTTACCGCTATCGCATTCGAATGACTGACTCACCCATGTGCACTAAGTGCAAGTGTGAATAGACCATCGATCATATGCTGTGCCACTGCTCTCGCTTCAATAATCAACGCGACTCCCCAGTGTGCCTAGAAAATACTGGACGATAGGTCATTTCCAGAAGCAAAGGTCTTGGGAGCCTCGCCTCACAGTCTCTACCGTACCTGAAGGCGACAGACTCAGCTCCCGACTTGAGATATGTTGCACCTGGCTTAGTGCATGTGAAAATGCGATCAAGACTCGTATGCTCTCTCTCGCTTTCTTTCACTCCGCCATCCCCCTCCACACATGCAAGGTAGCAAACTGGACAAAGTCTGTTGAACCTCCCTGCCTTTCCTACCTCCCTACTCTCTGTCTCCCAGCACTTGATATAGAGCCAATTAGAATTGATCATCATGATGCGTGCGTATTAAGTTGATTTGACCGAATAAATGACACCATTTATTTCGGTGTACATCAAATGCAACCAATGATTGAGGACTCTAACAGAGAAAGTAGAAGAGTGGGGTTCAATATTATTATGCAGAAGAAACAGGTAATGTTTAACAGCCTAGCTAAGAAACAAGAAATCACGATCGCCATTCAGCCTCTAGAGTGCGCAGGAGTATGTCTATCTAGGTCAATTTCTCTGAAGTGACCTTGACCATGAGAATTTACAGAAGAATAAGAATGAGTTAGACCGCATACAGTAGGTGTTGCCAAATAGTGATTGGGAGCTTCCCACGGTCATTGAAAAAAATGTACAGTAATCGCATTAAACGCAGTAAACACAGTAATCGCATAAGTACAGTAAACACGGAGGTGGACAAAGAAGCTCGAGAACAAGTTAAGGACCACGCAGAAGGCGATGGAACGAAAAATGTTAGACGTAACGTTAAGGGACATGTAGAGAGATGTGTGGATCTGAGAGCAAACGGGGATAACCGATATTCTAGTTGGCGTTAGAAGATAAAAATGGAGTTGTGCAGGCCATGTGATGCATATGGTAGATAACCGGTGGACCACTAGAGGTACAGAATGGCATCCAAGAATTGGGAAGCACTGTCGAGGACGGCAGAAAGTTAGGTGAGGGGATGAAATTATGAAATTTGCAGGCGCAAGTTGGAATTAACTAGCGCAAGACAATGGCTTGGACATCGCTGGGAGAAGGCTTTATCCTACAATAGACATCAAAATAGGTTGATGATCATGATTTAGGTGTACATGGCTGTTATGAAATGAAGAAACACGTAACTTCACCTTAATGTCAATTCCTCCTAGCTTTCTCTTTTAACGGTGTGCCTAAAGTTTGCAAGCAAAAAAGTTTAAAATGTTTAGGTTAGTTAGTTAATGTATTGCCTTGGCTTTTCTTGTGAACTATGTCCGCCTGGGCAAATGATGAGTCTGTAATAACATAATTCCAGTAAATTTTAAGTTTTTAAGCGTTAAATTACAACAAGAACGCACTCTATAATGCGCCTATAAGTACTTGCATGAACCTAATCATTCAGAGCACATATGAACGGTATCACTGATAAATCCGTGTGTACATCGGACGCGGAAGATTTAACACGGGCCTGAGATTTTGCGCAATGCGCACATTTTTAAAGCGACAAGCGCTTTTCTCTGCAGTGCCGTGGTTTGTAATGGCCCACATATTTTTTTTTTCAAGTGGAGTGATCGACGTTGAAATAAAACACCATTTTCTGTAATCAGTGTTCTCCTTAATTGCTTGTGTCATTCAGTGGCCACTCAAAAAAAGAAGCTGGTTAGCATATTCGTCTTTGTGCCGGAAAGCCACTCTGCGGTGCAGGAACGCATTGTATTTTTTTGCAAGGAGGTGCCACGCTTATGACTACCAAGCCACAGGTGACACAATACAATTGCAACATTTCTGTTCTGGATATCAGATTTGATGGGATGAAAAAAAGTATAGAAAGGTCAATAAGAATAAACTGCGATCGCTCCGACTTCACTCTTCACCATGGGGAAATATCTTAGTATGCCATTGCAACGCTAAAAATTGACAAACCACGTTAGTCTTTGTACGTGTTGTGTTGGACGCGAGCGTGGCTGGAAATCAGCAGATAGAAGCGAGTAGTGCGTCCCTGAAGAACAAGCAACAGCCAACTTTATTTTGTAATCATACAGCCTCTACGACTCGGTTGCGCACCGTCGCACCAATTCCCTTTCTCGCACACAACGCGATAAGATTTCACCGAGTCAAATTTTCCGGTTGTCTGGATGCCGCTGTACGACCGTCAGGCCGCCACAGGACGACTTAAATTGTTCACAAGTCCATACGACGGAGCGCCCTGGAGGCTCGTCCACTGCGTATACTTGCGACTTCGCGTGTTTGAACGAGTAGAGCGTTGGAGGGTGGTGTCACAGATGACGTTTTATGTGAAACTGTGTCTGCATCTTCAATCTACGCTCACTTCAGCCGATCGAGTGATACCACTTCGTGACGACCGCGCACGTCGATAGCGAACTGTTTGTTACCTCGATGAAGCACTCGGAATGGCCCGTTATACGGTGGTTGGAGTGGCCGATGAACTGCGTCATGACGCACAAACACGTGTGTGCACGAAGCGAGTTCTGATGGTACGTACAGCGGTGAGCACTGTTAGGGTGAACACGCGAGCGCGTGGCCAACGGCACTATCAGCGCCGCGTAAAAGCCATCGTTGGAAACATTGCACATGCGCAGCATGTGCTTTGCGAAACACTCTTTCCACCGCGCGCATCACGTCATCGATACGCTTGTTCGTCGTCTGCTAGCCGCATTTTTTGTTCGCTGAGCTGATACCTTCTGCATTTCAGGTCCATCTGGATTGAAGATTGGCGTGAAGGAAAAAGTGAGTGTAAGAGGGATAATTATTAAACTTTTTATTCAAGAAAATTGCACTTTTGCAATTCAAGTTAAACAAGACCATGAGAACAAATATAAAAACATGAGCAAATCTAATAGCGAGTCATGTGACCACTTACAGCAACGACTGCAGCTATTCTGGACGGTAACGAGTCGTAAAGTGATCGAACATATTCCCGATCGGCTTTCAGCCTTTGCCACTCGTTGCTGACTTGCGCCCACAACTGGTCCGAAGTCGCGGAATAAAGGGGCTTCCTTGCCAAAGAAGCTTTCAGACGGCCCCACACGTTTTCTATACATTCAGGTCCGCTCCTTTCGGAGGCCATTCCAGTAGCTGCATGTGCTGCGCCGCCGGAACTCCTTGACAGCCCGCGCCGTGTGTATCGGTGACCGGTTGTTGGAACAGGTAATCACCGTCTGGGAATAAACTGCTCGCATATGGCACAGCACATTGTTCAAAATGTTGCAGTATTGTTCCGACGATAAGTGTCCACGTATACGTTGCAGGGGCCCTAAACCATATCTTGAAACAGCACCCCACACGTTTCACACTCGACTCCCACTGGCAGAAACACCTTGCACGTTGTCCGGGTCGTTCCTGCGTGGCATTGTGACGTTAACTAAAACAATTGCTTTTCAAAGCAGGAAGTTTGCCTCACCGTGTGCCTGGTAGTCTCCAAACACGCAATCTTTGGTCTTGTCGCGTCGAAAACGTCGACTCATCGAAAAGATGACGCGACCCCACTCTTCTGATGTCCATGCTTCGTGCAGCTCAGCGAACTGCCGTCGTGCGTCCTTGTTTGCCGCCGTTAGTAGTGGCTTCTGCGCTGCGACGCGACTGCGAAGGCCCGCAAGTACGCAGGCGACGTCGAACATGGTGTCCGAAACGTCCAAATCCAAGT
>NC_051164.1:26990102-27035964 GCF_013339745.2 Dermacentor silvarum
AGGCAAGCATAAATGGAGTCACGGTTGACCCTCGTGAATACACCTGGAATGTCTGAGCAGTTATCTCTGGCCCAGTGGCACGCGGACGTACTCGACCAGCCAAATCATGTCACAAGGGCAGCCTTCCATATGTCTGCGGGCTCGGCAAGGATCTGGTGGTTTTCCTTTACTAACTCTATTTTGCTAAATAACTTTTTTCCAGCTAATGTGGCCCCAAAATCGTCAATCGTGAATACGGTGCATGCGTTCAGTGTGTGGTAGTCGCCGCATGGATGCTGATCCCCTGGGGCAAGCTTTCGCACAGTGTGGGTAACGGATCACCAGCTGTTCAACGAAGGACATATCAGGCTCAGTTGCACATGTTGTGCGATCGTGAGGCTCTCCCCAGCAGAGGCGTCTGGATCGGCAGAACACTGGGTGCCCTGTGGAGACAAAATGTTGCGTAATGTTGTGACCAAGTGAAAGCTAAATTTTGGATGGTTTAATTATGACAGGGAGGTCCGTAAGGATAGACGCGAACGCAAATGATGGTATGTGTTGATTAATTGTTGTCGTAGAAGTGACTGGCGCCATGATACCTTGTATATACGCAATGGTCCCATCTTAACAAAACACTAGCGCGAAAAACACGTACACGAGCACAGAAACGACAAACACGGGTGCTGACTTGCAACTAACAGTTTATTTCCAACGAAACATAATAAGTAGAAAGCAGAAAGTGGAACAGAAGCCATGTCAGATGTCTAGGGGAACGAAAGTAGGAAACATGCGCAGGTCAGCGGTAAAGCAAAAGTTCGTGTAACAATCAGCGCCCAATATGGCCTGACGTCCGTCTGGAACAATGAATACCCATAGGAAGGTTCTCCGGAGACCCAAGTCCATGGTAGGAGAGCGCCAGACATTCTGTTCACAGCTTGAAGTAAAGCAGTCTTGTGGGCACGTTGACGGGCTACATGTGCGACAGGACACACTGACCTTTGGGGCCACGTAGACGAGAAATGGGTGCCCAGCAATCTTGCCAGTAATGTATAACAGGTGGCACACCGTAGGACCGGAGTCACAGACCGCCATGAGTAACTTTTCGGCATGGTTCCCGGCCAGATGCATGAGAAATAACACTAGTATGCTTTGGCACCAATGTTGCTGTGGTACCAGCAGTATTCGCTGCGAGAAAGGGTGTAATGGGTGGTAGAGCAAGAACGGAAACCTTAACGGTCATCACGGTCGCAGTGATCGAGACGGGGGGTGACCGTAGCGCAGTGATGTACTGAGCGAGTGAGCCAAGCATTGCTTCCTGTCGCGACTGCCTGTCTACGAAACACGACAGCACAGTTCGTCGTTGCTACGGTTACTGGTGTGAAAAAGTCGGAGATGGGGTCGGCTATTTCAGTGAGCTTGTTGAGAGATCTGTCGTCTGGTGTTGTGTCCAAGACAACGACCAGGATGTGCCACAGGCGCTGAAGGAGGAGCTCGCGCCGCTGTCGCCGAGAAGCTGCCGATTACCATGTAGCAGCCCGTTCGGACTGTGGTTGCGGAGCTTCTGGATACGCCTGCGCACCGACATGGACTTACGTTTCAGCACCGCCGTTTTGAATCGGCCATAGGGGTTGGTGGCATGGAGCGGTATTCAAGGTGTCGGTAAACTCACCGACCACCTCGGAAGAGAGACACGACACAACGTGAAGGTACTTCCCATGCTCCGAAGTATTGAGGCGAAGATAAATATGACTTGCACCTGAGTGAAGCAGACAGCGAGATTTTGTGACAAAAATGCCGGAAGGTGCACCTGCACCATGGCGAAGATATCTTCACTGGTCGTCAGAACTTCTTACCTTTCGAGGGGCTCCATGACGTCACGCTCGCATTAAGATAACGTCTGGATTGCCACAGTACCGAGAACAAGGCTAGGTACGCTATAAGAACGCGTGGACTGGCGATTGAACGACAGGAAACTGGGCAAATCCAAGGCAGGGTCAGCAGAACGTTTCTTCATTCCTGTGGGCTCACCACTCGATAGATAACAACGGAGCGCACCGTATATGAAAGGTGGCCAACAAAGGCTACGATGGCCACTAGAATGGCCACTTCCCTCGAGATTTCCCTGGCTGATGAATTTATTCTGATATGTAGATCTGTCTCTTCCCGCCTCCATCTAGAGCATTACGCCACTTAAGAGCTCCCACCCTCTCAAGGACTTCCTGTCGCCCTGCAAACTTAGTTATCCTTTATCATAAGTGTCCGCGAGGTGGAAAGCTGGACTAGTTGGCATTGTTTTATTGGTATATGACAGGGCGACAAACTAAACACAAAGAAAACCATACGTCTTAGACTCACTAGAACTCGGGCTCACCAAAATTCTACTCAACCATGCTCCCTCCACTCGCAAAAATTCTAATCGAAAGGGCTCACTTTAACTGAGTGAGACACACCAAAGTTCTACTCAGCTGCAGTCACTAGGACACAGACTCACCAAACTTCTATTCCTTCGGATTCACTCTGTCTCACACTCAGAATTATATTTAGCCGGGCTCACTCACCATAATGAGAAAGGTCCAATTAGACTACATACTGTCTGCCAGTCAGGTTTTCTAGTGAACGGAACACGAAAAATATGAAGATACCCTCTTACAACGCTAATATATATCACAATATATAGCACACGCAAAGAAGCTATTAAGACATTTGTACAATAGTTTAGGACACAAGAAATTTCCTGGGCACCACAATATCTTGTAAGAAACCAATCAGTATGGTGCGTGATTTCGGCAGTGACGAAAGTTTTGTCTCGTGATTAAAATTTCCTAAAGTTATCTTAAACAATCACCGCTCAAGCACTCCATACAGATGGTTAACCAGCGAAGCTTAAACGTGCGGCCCGTTGTTTAGCAGTGGGTTAATCCCGACGCTGTATTGAAGTGCTTCTGAAGTATTGGTTACATGTTTGTATTTCTAGTGGAACGCAAGCGCCAATGGTGGCCGGATGCTGCTAACCATGACACCGAGCTAACTCGAGATATCGAACGCATGCGACAACGGAGAGCCTAGAAGGCAGCGTGCGGGCAGAGCAGCAACGACGTCACTAACGGCGCTGCCAATGGCGCGCGCGCTTGTGTGCGGCGTAGAGAACGACGTAACTGACGGCGCAGCCAATGGATACCTTTATCGAAACATGTGGCGAACGATTTTATTGCGATAGCAATTATATGGACACTTCAACCGGATTTCTGCCGTCGGCGTCGCCGTCGCCGTGAGGTTCCCTATAGATAAAATCTTCGCCGCGCGCCGTATGCCCGAGCGGAAGCGTGCGGAGACGCGCGCTATCACGGAGAGCGAACGCACTCAATCTCCCACGCGCAAGCAAGGAAGCGGGAAGCCAGCGCCGGAGGGAGAGGGGGGGGCGCACTTCTACTCTGCCAACAACCGCGCTCGTCGCTCGCCCGCACCGTTTCTTATCTCCCAACGGCTCTGACCTTTAGCGCCGTGCATGTCGCCGCTCAGTTTCCGTTTGAAGCGATAGACCGCATTACACTCGGCCACAAAATATTGCGGGGGCGCGATGCGCGTGGCGAAGCGTCCTCCTATCCTTCTAACGGCGCACCCTGGTGTCGAGACCGACGCTTGCGCGCATGCGGTCCTTCCGTGACTGCAAGCGTGCATGTTTCCGCGCTTGTTCCTTGCGCTGCGGCAATATCCGAGTGTAGCCGCGAGGTGCACCTTTTGCGATTGGCTCTGTGGTGACTTCGACAGCCCCGCACTGCTGCGGCGCTTTTTGTCGGCAACACGAACACAGATATATCTCGCCCGGTCGCAAACGCTAAACAAGTCATTTCTTTTTTTCTATACGGTGCGCCTTTACGTGGCCAATCTTCGTTCTTTTTTCTTTTTTTTAAGAACGGGACGTTCTCCCGCCGAACAGCGTGGCAGAGTAATGAACCTAGTATACGGGCTGGCAAAGACTGCGCTGGCTTCTCGCCCATATGTATGCCTTTACATGACAGGTGACAAAAAAAAAGGTGATCCCTGTCGTGTTTCGACAAAAAGCAGCCGCACCCGCGCGGGCTGTCGAAGTCGCCACAGCGCACCTCGTGGCTACACTCGGATATCGCCGGCGCGCAAGATACAAGCGCGGAAACATGCACGCTTGCACTCACGGAAGGACGCCCATGCGCGCAAGCGTCGGTCTCGACACCAGGGGTGCGCCGTTAGAAGGAGAGGAGGAGAGCTTCGCCACGCGCTCGCGCCCCCGCAATATTTTGTGGCCGAGTGTACCTTCGCCGCTGCGGCGTATGCGCTTGCTGCCAGCGTTTTGACAGTCGTTGTCTGCAGTCATTCAGTGTGATCTATTCATGTTTGTTTGTGCGCGCTCACACCACGCTTGTTCATTCAGTTAGTAATAGTCGGGCCACGTTTTCCAACGCACGCTACACATGCAATGCTGCCCGGATCGGCAGTGCAGCGCTACAGGTGTGTCCCTTCGCACGCGCTGCTCACGAGAAGCGCTTCTCATCAACACCACCGTTTCACACGCGCCTTCTCGTGGTCATCGAGTCTCTCTTCATGTCGGTCTACTTACGCCGCAGCACACCTGCTTACTTAATCAGCTCATGTTTACTTCAATTCATATTGCTACCAAAGCCGCTCAACTTACTTCGTATGACATTGCTGTGTTGCTATCGCATTCATTGCTTCGCCCTTAGGGCGAAACTGTGATATTTTTTCGTTTCGCCTAGTCATATACAACTTTCGCTGTAAAAATCCAGGGGTACCTCAGCACTTCCTTATGAGTTGTGAATGCAAAAGCATTAATCTCCAACAGCACTTCCTTATGAGTTGTGAATGCAAAGCATTAATCTCCAACTGAACGCCGCTGAGCGGTCCTTCGTGTTTTGCGCTGAGTAATGTTTTTCAGTTTTGGTACGGAGTATGCTATCGTGTTTTGCGTATAAATTGGTGTGGGTTTTATTTTTTGTACAGTTTCTACATTATCGTGTTGGCTGTAGACCGGGATCGTTTGGAAGACATTGCTGAGAAGTCAAGGATGCCGCATGCCCCTGACATCCTGCGTGACGAGAGACCGAGGGAGCAGCAGCGGCCACCAAGGCCGGCAGGTGCGGGCATCAGCTAAGCCCAGTGGGGGTGAGAGAGAGAGAGATACGGACCGCGCGCCGGCTTCTGAAAGTGAGACGGCGGCACGCGCGCATCGCGCGAGTGCCTCGCCGACAATCTATATCGCCCCTCGGCGTCGCGGCGTCGTATCTGCTCCGCCGAGGCGCGCAGGGGACTTGGTGCCGTGACGATGCCCGTTATCCTCACGTAGTACCTGTCTCGCGATCGCGGCAGCAGGTGTTCCCATTTGCTCATTAGGGAATTTAGGTGTCGTTTGGCTGCTACAGACGCTTGCTTTTTCATTCAATGCGTCAGTTGATGCTTTCGCATAAAGAAATAAATAGTTTTATTGTCCGCATGGAGAACTCCCCGGCCGGTCAGGAGTGGTGGAGAGCAGAGATCAACCGACAACGCACAATGAAATTACGCAGCACTTTTATCCCGGCAGGAGAGACTTTCCCTTCCTCACAAGAAGTTAAATAGAACGCATGCATTGACCCTCAGATTATTGCAAATAGGCTCGTATCCCAGCCCGGCTTTATTACACAACCTTTATCACGACACTTATGCCAGTAGTTCTTGCAGGCACTTCGCTAGCTTAGACCATATGCTCTGGCGTTGCCCCTCGTTACGAGGCACGGAACAAATAAATGAGGACAAGTGGCTCTCCGCTATCAAGAGCCCCGATGCTGGGGCGCAACTATGAGCTGTCCAGAGGGCCCACGATGCCGCGGTCGGGCATGGCCTGACTGTCCCAACGTGGGAGCAGCCTGCTGCGCGCTGAGTCGCGTACCTCAGGAGGTTCATTAATGTTTTACATCCATCCATCCATCCGCACGCCCACGTGCGGACGTGTGCGTCTGCCTTTTTGGTGACGCATAATAGGACTGGGACTGGATGTAATAGGACCAATACAAGAAAACTAGAAAGTTAGCTATCAAGAAAGGGGTCAGGCAAGAAGACAAAACCTCCCCAATGCTGTTCACTGCATGCTTAAAAGAAGTATTCAAGCGCTTAGATTCGGAAGGTTTAGGAGTGAGAATGAACGGCGAATACCTCAGCAACCTTCGGTTTGCAGATGACATTGTCTTATTCAGCAACAATGGGGACAAATTATAGCAAAAGATTGAGTACCTTAACCGAGAAAGTGTAAGAGTGAGGATGAAGATCAATATGTAGAAGACAAAGATCATTTTCAATAGCTTGGCAAGGGAACAATAATTCAGGATTATCAGTAAGCCTCTAGAGTCTGTAAAGGAGTACGTTTATCTAGGTCAATTACTCACAGGCTACCCTGATCATGAGAATGAAATTTACTTAAGAAAATTGACCACATATCGGCTTGCTTCGCTGCAAATGACGTCGAAAGACGATAGTCTTCTGCCCTTCTGATACATAACACCCTCTCTTCTCCCCCCACCCCTCACGTTCTTCCCCTTCCGTCTCACTTCTCCCATGATGGATGCAATGGAGGTTTTGCTGAATTTCATTCAAATTTCCCGCGTTCGCCCTGCTCTCGCGCCATCTGTTGGGACCTTTTATTAGTGTTGGCTTAAAGCCGGCTACAGACCCGCGGCTTCAGTCGGCTTGTTTTTAACACGTAGCGTCTCTTCGACACCATTTCTAACGCATGCAGTGTCTCACTTTTTTTATTTCTTTCTGTCTCTATCTCTTTCTCTCTTTCTGTGTTTCTCTATCTTTCTCTCGATCTTCCTTTAACTGTCTCTCTCTCTCATTTTCTCTTTCTCTCGCCCATAGCAAGTTCTGTTACAATCGTTGGTACAACACAATCTTATGGTTCCCATAAATGCATGTTCTACAAGCGTGGGTGTATAGCCTAGTGGTCATGACGCCCGTCTTCGGACCGTAGATACCTGGGTTCGAATGCTGCCTCCCCGAGAAAGTTTTATTTATATATTTATTTATTACTCTCGATCTCTGTCTTTCTTTCTTTCTCTCTCTGCACCTCCTCTCCTCATGCTTGGTTTTGGCCGGGCGGTTGAATCTAGCGATAAAGTTCTTCGCCTTTAGTTAGCCCAAGAAAGACTATCGTGTTTAAAATAAAATTGTGTTATAGTGCATACGGCAGGCATTGCCACATCCTGACTGAGAGCTTACCGCTGTCATTGAAAAGAAACGTGTACAATCATTGCATTCTACCGGTGCTAACAAATGGGGCAGAAACTTGGAGGTTAATAAAGAAGCTCGAGAACAAGTTAAGGAACACACAAGGAGCGATGGAACGAAAAAGGTTAGGCCTAACATATAGAGATAGGAAGGGAGCGGCGTGAGTCAGAGAGCAAACGGGGATAACCGATATTCTAATTTACATTAAGAGAAAAAAATGGAGCTGGGCAGGCTATGTAATGCGTAGGATGGATAACCGGGGGACCATTAGAGTTACAAAATGGATACCAAGAGAAGGGAAGCGCAGTCGAGGATGGCAGAAAGCTAGGTGGGGTGATGAAGTTAGGAAATTTGCAGGCGCAAGCTGGAATCAGCTAGCGCAAGACAGCGGTAATTGGCGATCGCAGGGAGTGGCCTTCGTCCTGCAGTAGACATGAATATAGGCTGATGATGTTTAATCAAGCTTCCCTTATTATTAGTTGTTCGCGTCTCCTTAAGCTATCTTAGCTTCAGCCATTACATATATAATGAAGTCCACAATACGCAATTCCTGCATTTTAGCCAAGACCACGCGACAATATGATAAATTGTGTCCTGTTTAAAAGTCAAGAAAAAGAAAACCGCCTCGACGATGTTGTTTCGCATTCACCGTAAAGCTGTTACAAGCGCATTCGGCCGTTTACTCTGCGCACCCCGAAACTGTGCCGCCCTTCGCAGCCGGGTCGGTTTGCCCGCTGCGAGCCGCGGCAGCACCGGCGCAAAGCCTGACACAGGAGGCGAGAAGCAAGGACAACTACGTGTGGAAAGGAGGAACCAGCATTGGAGGATTGAGACGAAAGACCTAGATCTGGACTATTCTGTAGGTGCTGTTATAGAAAAAAACATTTGTGTTTAAATAAAGCATCTCGTTATTCTTATTCACCAGACTCCGAAAAAAAAGAAAGGGAAGAAAACAATTGCTAGCACACATTTTCAGGGCTTATTGTGTATGGTAACGTCATGCATACCAGTGAATCCGCACAAATAAGTCTACCTTAAAGTCATTCTCAAATGAAGGGCAGTTTGAGAGAACACCGAGCAGAAATAAAAATAAAAATAAATCAAGAAAGAAAAACAAATAAGAAACAATTGACGAAAGTGATTTGTATGCTACTTACTCTAGTAAGACTTATTGCGAAAGGTAAATTATGGCATATGATAGTTGTGCTGGGGTATTCTGAGAACGAACATTTAAATTGTATATTATGATTCCAGTATTCTGTGATTGCTGATATTTTTTTATTTTCCGTGTAACCATAACATTCGTTCGATAACATTGAATTAACTGACTCGCAATATCAATGAGTCAACGACATAGGGTTACGAAATTCGGCGGCAACAGGCGCACCGCACGGATCGGGCAGCTATTTCTTTTCATTTCGTTCTTTTTATTTAAAAAAGTACCTAAGAACAGCTCTACGCCTTAGTGTTTGTGCCCACCTGTGTTACAAAAAAGAAAAGAAACCCAGCAACATTCATTTTGTTTTTCTTAAAGACCTCTGTTGGGGTGCTACATAAGGGGTGTTGCATAAAACAAAACAAAAACAGCTGTGCAACGGGGCAAACATGCTCCAAGTTTCTCGGCGCGCTCGCATCCCTGCACCGAGTGGAAGTCGTAGCCAATGATGAACCAGATTCATAGATCCGCGGTTTGTTTCCGACGCTGATGGAGTTTGCGACCTCGAGAGGGCCGTTCTTTCTCTTTTCACTAGTCCCTGCTGGGGTTGTCGTAGTGCCGATGGTGCGCGCTGTTTTTCTACGTCTTTGCCCTGTCTTCCTACACCTGTAGGCATGGAAAGGTGTTGCACACTACGTGCGTTGACGCAAGTTTCCATAGAACCTGTTCTCCCCCCCCCCCGTCTCTTTTTTATACCTAATCCTATGTATTCTGGCCTCCGTCGAGCCATTTCGCGCATTTCCATGTCGCATTGCGAGCGAGCCATTTGGGTACATCTTTTCGTGTGTTGTGTTCTTTGCCGGATTGTTGGCATACACATTATAGATCCGACAGAGCCGCCGCACTCCAAAGGCTGTTCGTGTGCGGATTGCTCTTGGCAGAGGGATTAGGGAACGAGTAATATACGTGTTGGACCCATGCATGATGGCGACCCTGTCCTTCGCATTTATTTACTGCTACGCTAGGAACTGGGCAGTACAGAGTTTCGTTTTACGTGTCTGCGTATTCAAAGTGGGACAGTAACGATGCCCGCCAGCCTTCCCCAGTATTTTCTGCTTCTTATGAATACAGTAAGCAAGAACCACTGCTACTACTACTAATAGTACAGCTTTTATATTACTACAGAGCTGTAAGAAAGTGCGAACGGCGTTACAATGCGGTGGCTCTTGGCCTGCTCAAACCATTGACACTCTTTTATGATATCCTGTACTGTCTCACAATTTTTGCCCATGAGCAGGTTGAAAGCTTTGCCAGTGATCGCCTTCAGTACATGTCCAACCTTGTAAGACTCGGCCATATCGCTGTCGGCCTTGCGGCACAGAGTCAGCACGTCCTGGATGTAAGAGACATGATTCTGTGGACGTTTGGACGTGGGTCGCTAGTTCTTTCTTTGCGGTGCTCTTCCGCCCGGTTGGATGGCCGAACAAGTCCCTCAGCTTCAGCTTGTACGTGTCCCAGTCTTAAGGTTCTTCCTCGTGGTTATCATACCACACCTTCACCGTGCCCTGTAGGTAGAACACAAAGTTAGCCAACACAATTGTCGGATCCCATTTGTTGTGGGCGCTTACACGCTCATACATGGTGATCCTGTCTTCCACGTCGAGGTGGTAGGTGCCGCAGAACGTTCCTGGATCCCGCGGAAAAGCCAGGACAACTGTCGGGGTTGTAGTCGTTGAAGTGGGCCACGCAATTTCGGGACCTGTTTCGTCCATCATGTTGTCCTCGCCAAGGTGACGACCGCTGCGGAGATCCGTTGTGTTGTCTCATGGGCACCCAGCACCTCCACCAATTTGTTACGCTGTGGAAGTCACATATAAAGATGTATTTAGACTATTTACAAGGAAGGCAACGATATGGACGCGGGTGCATTTTCCTGCCGTTTTGGCAGGAAAATGTAACATTTTCATGAGAAGTTGTTTTACAGGTGCCAACAAAAAAGACATGAAGTGAATCCAACTAAATCCAAATCATTGTGTTCCACACAAGAAACAAACCATTGAGGATCACTCGCGCCATTTATTATGCAGGGCAGGAAATCGAATTCGTCCACCAACACAAAAACTGGACGTTCCTTTCGAGGCCTGCTTATTTTGGGATACACAGGTGAACGTAATCTGCAAAAAACTATTTCATGCATCGGGACTGATGGTAGGTTGTCACACAATTTTACCGACATCTGTCAAAATTAAAATATATCACGCGCTCTTCAAGGCACATATCAACTACTGCAGCCTAGTATGGTTAACAACTACTAAAATAAATAGTATGAAAATCCACGTGTTACAAAAAAATATCTAGTTCGATATATTGCAAACGTTCCCTACTTATCACACACTGGCGTTGCATTTCAGATTTATACGATTATGGTCTCTCATCATGTATACAACTTTCGTATTTTGCGGTCGTTTTATTTTTGGGCTAGCTTCTTTTACGATTTCCTTACAAACACACGGCATCATTAAAACCCGCACTAAGGAACATGTGTACGCGAAACACAGACTTTTGGTTTACACCGCGTTTCCGCACGAAATACAAGTTACAAACCGTTGAACATAATTTACCTAGTATCTTAAAGAGGTACAAGCATACCATGGGGTTTCCTTTGAAAAAACAGCTTAAAGAACCATAGGTCGGCAATGTCGGAGAACACTCACTCACACTCACTCACGATGATTTTTTCGAGGCCCCGCACTCACTCACGTTCACACTCACCTCCACTCACAATCACAGCACTCACTCGCACTCACTTCCACTCACACTCACTGCCGCTCACTCGCACTCGCACTCACCTCCACTCACACTCACAGACACTCACTCGCACTCGCACTCATCTCCACTCACACTCACAGGCACTCACTCGCACTCACCTGCACTCACACACACTGGCACTCACTCGCACTCGCACTCACCTGCACTCACAATTACTGGTACTCACTCGCACTCACCTGCACTCACACTCACTGGCACTCACTCGCACTGGCACTCACCTGCACTCAGAATTACTGGTACTCACTCGCACTCGCACTCACCTGCACTCACGCTCACTGGCACTCACTCGCACTCGCACTCACCTGCACTCACAATTACTGGTACTCACTCGCACTCGCACTCACCTGCACTCACATTCACAGACACTCACTCGCACTCGCACTCACCTTCACTCACACTCACTGGCACTCACTCGCACTCGCCCCCGCAGGGGCGTCTGCGTCAGCAGGCGTTTGGTGTGTTGCCGACACCACGGACCCGAGCACACGAGGGTTGGACCCTTCCCGCGTGTAGCCGTGCGCGGCTTAGCCGTGTCCGGGGAAAAGGGGATCCTGGGGGTTGAGCCGACGCCGGATGTTTGGACCTTTATGGCCCCCTGGCGGAGGCAACACACCTCTTTGGCCTCGGCTTCACGTAGACGGCACCCCCGGACTGACCCACCCGGGGGAAATCGGTAGTTGCCTTTTCCTGTCTCTCTCTCCCTCCAACCTTCGTCTTTCTCTCTCACTTTCCATCTCTCCTGTCTTCTCGTCCCTTCGTTTTACTTCCAATCTTCCAGGCAGCAAGGGTTAACCTGGTGTAGTTTATCCATCCTTGGATCTATTATATTAGGTTATAGTGGCTATGTACAGCTGGCGTCTGCATCTCCTTCGGGTCTTGTAGCGTCCCCTTGTTGGGCTCGGTGGTGGGCGGCTGGCATAGTTACCGAAATCATTATTACCTTATGGCTTTATCGTCATTCCCCCGACTCCCTGATCGCTCTCACAAACGAGGGCGCACCGAAGACATTTTCAATTTTATGGCAACCGAACAAAGAACTTTCCACGCTTTCACGTCATCCACTCTAATAAACTTGAAAAGACGGTGAGAATGATCTCACCCTTCGTCGTCTCGAAATCTCTAACCGAAGTTTTCGGTCCGGGTTACAAAGCATCGAAAATGGCCAGTGGTGATCTGCTACTCGAGCTCCGTGATCAGAAACAATATGAAAAACTGCCAAATCTAGTGTCCTTTGGGGATGTTCCAGTAACAGCAACCCCACACCGTACCATGAATACCACCCGCGGCGTCGTATCCGATGGTGATTTGTTGGAGCTATCTGAGGCTGAACTCCTGGAGGGCTGGAGTGATCAGAACGTCATCAGTGTCAAAAGAATTAAGATGAGGCGAGATGGAAAAGAAATTCAGACCAAACACCTAATACTTACTTTCGACTCAAGTGTCTTGCCCGAGTCCATCGAGACCGGGTACCTCAAGATTCGAGTTAGACCATATGTGCCAAATCCTCTCAGATGCTTCAAGTGCCAAAGGTTCGGTCACAGTTCGCAGAACTGTCGAGGCCGGCCGACTTGTGCCAAGTGTAGTGACAATGAACATTCCTCTGAAACATGCCAGAACACTCCACACTGTGTCAACTGTGATGGCGAGCATGCCGCATACTCGCGGTCGTGCCCGTCTTGGAAAAAAGAAAAAGAAATTGTGACAATCAAAGTAAAAGAAAATATCTCATTCAAGGAGGCACGCAGGCGGGTGTCATACCTACCGAAGAGCAGCTTTGCCGAAGTGGCGCGTCAGGGGGCAGCGTCGCAACGGCTTCCGGCGGCTGTCCGACCCACACACAGTGAGCCGGCAGTGACGCCATCCGCCCCCTCGGCGGCTGCAGCTAGCGCTGCTCCGCCAAGTCAGAAGGGGCCATCGACCTCCGGGCTGGTGGCCTCCAGGGCCTCGTCCCTCGAGGCGAGGCCTTCGCGCCAAACCAACCGCTCGCAAGAGCGCGTGTCCAGCGCCTCGCAAGAGGCTATGGACACAACAACCAGCCAGACGGCGCCACTTGCGCCTAAGGAGCCGCGAGAGTCTCGCGATCGCTCCAAACAAGAAAAACAGCGCATCACGGCGCCCGGAAAGGGCTCTGTGAGCTAATCTTTTCTTTCCAGAACACACAGTACACAACTCTATCAAAATGGATACACAAATTATACAGTGGAATGTGAGAGGTTTTCTCCACAATCTTGATGACATAACAGAACTCTTACGCAAACTTAACCCAAAGGTACTGTGTGCACAGGAAACACATTTAAAAGCTACACAGACAAATTTTCTCAGGTCATATGCTATTTTTCGCAAAGACCGTGACGAGGCTAACACCTCATCCGGTGGTGTAGCTATAGTTGTCGACAAGACTGTTGCTTGCCAACACTTGCCCCTTCAGACTTGCCTCGAGGCAGTTGCAGTGCGAGCAATTCTTTTTAACAAATTGGTTGCCGTCTGTTCCATCTACATACCTCCGAATTATCACCTGAGCAAAACAGAATTCTATGGCCTTATTAAACAACTTCCTGAACCCTTTCTTATCGTCGGTGACTTTAATGCTCATAACACTCTCTGGGGAGACTCCCGGACTGATTTGAGGGGTCGAATTATCGAAAGCTTTCTTGTGACTTCTGGTGTATGCCTATTTAATAAGAAGGCACCTACTTACTACAATATTGCGCATAATTCATATTCATCGATAGATTTAGCACTTGGATCTTCTACACTTCTTCCTTACTTAGAATGGCATGTAATACAAAATCCGTTTGGGAGTGACCACTTCCCGGTTACTCTTAACCTACTAACACAACACGACATTCCACCACATGTCCCCCGTTGGAAACTTAACTCGGCTGATTGGAAGCATTTTAAAGAATCTACTTACTTATCACAAGATTTTATACGCGATTTTAGCATAGATGATGCCGTAGCATATTTTACTGCTTTTATTATTGGTGCAGCTGAAAAGTTCATTCCACAAACAAACGGCCAATCATGTAAGAGACGTGTTCCTTGGTGGAATGAAGACTGTAGAGATGCACGAAAGAGGCAAAATAAGGCATGGGGTAGACTGCGCCGATATCCAACGGCGGAAAATCTCATTGCATTTAAACATATAAAGTCACAAGGAAGGCGCACGAGACGGCAGGCTAGGAGAGCAAGCTGGGAGAGGTTTCTCTCAGGCATCAATTCCTACACCCAGGAGGCTAAAGTATGGAATGGGCTGAGAAGGCTAAAAGGGCAGCAGACCTACCAATTACCTTTGGTCGATGACCAAGGGCATACCTTGGAAGACCAGGCCAATGCCCTTGGCTTACACTTCGAGCGTGTATCAAGCTCCCTAAACTACTCAGAATCATTCCTTAAATACAAGAAAGTAGCAGAACGTAAGCCAATAGACCGTAAATGCAGACCAAATCTTCTCCACAACTGTCCATTTAATATTGCCGAGCTTAGAGCTGCCTTGAGCACATGTATGAGCTTCCGCACCAGGATTTGACAGAATCATGTATGAAATGATCAAAAACCTACACACCGACACACAGATGACACTTCTGGCACTTTTCAACTCTATCTGGGCTGCCGGATATCTCCCATCCTCATGGAAAGAATCTATTGTAGTCCCGGTCTTGAAACAGGGTAAAGACCCATCCGACGTTTCAAGTTACCGTCCAATAGCCCTCACAAGTTGCTTATGCAAACTTTTCGAGAAAATGATAAACCGTCGTATTTTACATTTCCTTGAATCGAAGAAAATTCTTGACCCCTATCAATGTGGCTTCAGAGAGGGTCGGTCGACTGCTGACCATCTCGTGCGCATTGAGGCAAACATTCGAGACGCCTATGTCCATAAGCAGTTCTTTCTTTCTGTTTTCCTAGACATGGAAAAGGCAT
The DNA here is from genome assembly GCF_013339745.2 of Dermacentor silvarum. Classification (NCBI taxonomy): domain Eukaryota; kingdom Metazoa; phylum Arthropoda; class Arachnida; order Ixodida; family Ixodidae; genus Dermacentor; species Dermacentor silvarum. The sequence continues at coordinate 27,005,245 of NC_051164.1, forward strand.
ATGACACAACCTGGCGATATGGGATTTTGCGAGACCTATCGGAAATGGGTGTTCGAGGCAATATGCTTAATGTAATTGAAAGTTACTTATCACACCGTACTTTTCGTGTTAGGGTTGGCAATGCTCTATCCAGGCCATTTACACAAGAAACTGGGGTGCCGCAAGGTGGGGTACTAAGCTGTACCCTTTTTATCGTCAAAATGAATTCCTTGAGCTTATCTATACCACAGGGTATGTTTTATTCGGTATACGTAGATGACGTGCAGTTAGGTTTCAAGTCATGCAACCTTGCAATTTGTGAGCGGCATGTCCAGCTCGGCTTGAACAAAGTGTGTAAATGGGCAGATGAAAATGGCTTTAAACTCAATCCCCTTAAAAGCTCTTGTGTCCTTTTCACACAAAAAAGAGGCCTATTTGCAGAGCCCAATGTAGAACTACACAGACAACACATACCAGTTTCCACACAACATAAATTTTTAGGCGTCATATTAGACTCGAAACTAACCTTCATTCCACACATAAAGCGCCTCAAAGAGAAATGCCTAAAAACAATGAACCTGCTCAAAATTTTGTCACATACAACATGGGGCAGTGACAAGAAGTGCCTGATGAACGTGTACAAAAGTCTTATACGTACACGCTTAGACTATGGGGCCATAGCATATCAATCTGCCAGTCCAAGCGCCTTGAAGATGCTTGACCCTGTTCATCATCTAGGTATCCGCCTGGCGACCGGTGCCTTCAGGACAAGTCCTGTAGAGAGCCTCTACGTAGAGTCTAATGAATGGTCACTGCATCTCCAAAGGTCGTACACTAGTTTCATGTATTTTCTGAAAACACATGCGAACAATGAACACCCAACTTATTTAACAATAAATGATATGACCAGTGCCACCCTTTTCCACAACCGACCTGCAATGAAACGGCCTTTTTCTCTGCGCGTGAGGAATCTCAGTAATGAAATGAGTGTCCCACTCCTTGAACATAACTTAATGGCCCCAACAAAGCTATTACCGCCGTGGCAGTGGCGGCAGATAGATTGTGACTTGTCTTTTGTAGAAGTCACAAAACATGCCCCCGACGCACACATCCGAATGCACTTCCTAGAAATTCAGGCAAAATACTCTTGCCCAGAATTCTACACGGACGCCTCAAAGTCGCATGCCGGTGTCTGTAGTGCAGCGGTGGGTCCATCGTTTGCGGAATCCGTCGCTCTACACCCAGAAACAAGTATTTTTACAGCTGAGGCTTATGCGCTCCTCTTGGCTGTAAAGTACATCGATAATACACAGATTCGCAACGCAGTCATCTATACTGACTCTTTAAGTGTAGTTAAAGCCCTATCGTCGTCACATAAACATAAAACCCCATAATTGCAGAACTTTACTCGGCTCTATGCAAGGCTTACTCTTCTCAACATATCACAATATGCTGGGTCCCTGGGCATAGAGGCATTGAAGGCAACACGCTTGCCGACAAAATGGCCACATCCTCAGAACCAAGTGCTAACACTCCCATCGCTATCCCTGCCATAGACTTGAAACCATTTCTGCGGAAAAAACTGAGGTGCTATTGGCAACGTTTGTGGGACACAAAGCATTCAAACAAGCTTCATCTAATAAAACCTTATTTAGGAAGCTGGCCACCTACAACAAAAACACGACGAACAGAGGTCACTCTCTGTCGACTTCGAATAGGCCACACGTATGGCACACATTCTTATCTTTTAACAAACAGTGATCCCCCTGCCTGTGGGAAATGTGGCGAAACGCTAACTGTGCTCCACGTCCTGCTTGAATGCCGGGAGGTAGAAGAGCAAAGAAAAAAGTTCTTTCCATTAGCATACAGACGACATATTCCATTACACCCGGCATTATTCCTTGGCAAAGACCCACTCTTTGACACAAAATCATTGCTAGGCTTTTTAAACGATATTCGCATACTAAATGTTTTACACCCATGTGACCCGTAGCACGGCCTCGCTATAGAGGCCTATGTTGCGGCATTAGTATGTATAGCACACGCCTCCAGGCCCTTGCGCACAAGGGTCCTGGTGAGGCAGTAGTGCTGCTTGGAAATAACCAATAACTGAGTGTTTTAAACATGTCATTTATATACATAGCACATCTCACAATAGTCATTGTCATAGTTTTATTCCGAGTACATGCTTTACGCATCTATACAGCGACCAGTTTTAGGCCCATATACAGCCGTGATACATCTACTCAGCGCTAATCATCCATCGATCACTCTTTACCATTTCTTGGCGCTCTTTGGCCATACTTGGCCCTTGCGCCAGTAAACACTATACATCATCATCATCATCATCATCACTCGCACTCGCACTCACCTGCACTCACAATCACTGGCACTCACTCGCACTCACCTGCACTCGCACTCACTCGCACTCACCTGCACTCACACTCACTGGGACTCACACTCACTGGCACTCACTCGCACTCGCACTCACCTGCACTCACACTCACTGGCACTCACTGGCACTCGCACTCACCTGCACTCACACTCACTGGCACTTCCGCTCTGTCTGTTTATATAAGGAGCCTGTACGTGTACGTTTAAGAGGGAAGCAGGAAGAAAATGAGGAGCCATTCCACCCTCTGAAGGCGGATGACCAGCGAAGCTGTAGCAAATCACACGGCATTAAACGTCTTCACTCAGTGGAAGTCATGGCAAAATTTGCCGGTCATGATTTGGATATGTCTTCCATCAGCGCTCCAGCCCATACATATTCTCTGGTGTATTAAAGAAAATGTGGCAGTTTTTGCGATAGCAAATTAGTAGAGAACTATACGAAGCAAGGATAGTAGTTTAATGGACCGTATAAACTTGTGCACATTCGCCTACTAACTAAATAGACAAGCACGTTGTCAAGCGCGAACAGGTAAACATGAACGCATCTCGCTCGATGACCGCGGAAACTCGCTGTCAGAACGCTGGAGTAAGGAGGCGGTGCTATAGCCGCGAGCGAATTGACCTTCGTGCCGCCTCTAGCTTCAAAGCGAACTACACGTCGAAAACACGGCGCATACGAAGTAACCGGCTCTAGTTGAACATTGTGCACGTCGCAAATCGCTCTGAAGAGGAGGCGCGCGCGCTCCCTGTTTCCACGTCGCAGATCCCCCCCCAATGCCTGACGCGCGACAGAAGCAGCGCGCTTCCACCCCACCTTTTCCCTCGCGCGCGCGAGATTGAGCAGCAAGTGTCGGCTGACCCTCGCAAGCTTGCACTCACACGCGCAGCATACCGCCGGCACGCTGCGACGATTTTACCGTGTTTGTACTTTATACGGAACCTCACAACGACGTCCACGACCACGACAGCAGTTCTTTTGGAGTGTCCATATAATTGCTATCGCAATACAATATATCCCCTCATCTCATTATACATTGTCTCACTCATGCCTGATCCTTGGATTATTACGACCTTAGTGAGTGGTTTCTATCCTGGCGTGCACAATCTGCTAGTGCGATAAGTCATCAATGCTAGTGAGCTTGTACACACAACGTGCCTCCATTTTTCCGCAAGCAAGGTGAACCGATATCACCTCTACTTATCGTTCAAGCACTCGCCACGTTCCCACTCACTTCCACTCACAACCACTCACTCATGTTCACACTCACCTGCACTCACACTCACGTTCACACTCACCTCTACACACCCAGAAGCACTCACCCTGTTCACACTCACAGCACTCAGTCATGTTCACACTCATCTCCACTCACACTCACAAGCACTCACCACGTTCACACTCACTTCCATTCATACTCATTGGCTCTCACCTCCACTCACACTCACTGGCGCTCACCTACACTCACTCACACTCACTGGTACTCACTCACACACCTCCACTCACACTCACCGGCACTCACTCGCACTCACTTCCACTAACAGTCACTGGCACTCACTCGCACTCGCACTCACTTCCAGTCGCACTCACTGACACTCACTCGCACTCGCACTCACCTCCACTCACACTCACTGACACTCACTCGCACTCACACTCACTGGCACTCACTTGCACTCACACTCACCTGCACTCACACTCAGTGGCACTCACTCGCACTCGCGCTCACGCCATTGAAATGAGTGCGAGTGAGTGTGAGTGAGTGCACTCATGAGTGAGTGCGCCGACCTATGTAAATAACATTTCCGAAACATGTAGCCTTATATTACTGTTAACTATCAGGATGCAATGCAGATTGTACAACAGGTTTTATTTTCAATCACGACTAAACTTCGACCCTTATTATTATTATTTGAAATGGATATATTATAAATTTTTACTGTTCGTATATCTGTGAGCTGTTGAAGTCTAATCAGTTTATTTGCCTATATACAATAAATGCGTGTGTTAGTGTATACGTGAGTATATGTGCAAGAATATGTGCATGTCACCTGTATGTGTTATTAATGGTTATGATGTATGATTAATCTGTTTCATCTCGTGAATGCCACCATGGCTAAAAGTTTTGAGGTTTCCCGGGCTCAGTCAAGTTGTCGAAAAACAACTTTTGCCCAGGTATTCCTACGAGAAATTTGTACTTTTCTGGAAAATAAAAGTGAAATGAAATGAACACAACAAGATAGCTGTCGAGACCGATTACACCTCGACCCATCAAATCATCTTCTGACTTTGGCGCCAATCTAGGTTGTGCCGTAAGAATATTTTGATTACTAAAGTTTATGTCATTTTTGAATTAGCATAAAACACCCAATTTCTAATAATAAACAACTAGTAGTCAATTTCTTGATTCGCGCCTATTTCAAGATTGCTGATGTCCGACACCGGCAGCAATGCTTCGTGTTTACTTGGTTTTCTTTTTTTTTTCAGTTTCGCAAACGCGTACGTATATTGCATATATTTTTTGTTCTTTTTTCAATCGCTGTAAGGTAAGTAGTGTGTTTAGTGGCAAATTTTTCTTTGTGGTGATTATCGTCCCGAAAATCTAGAGTGGATTTTTCGAACTGTCGTAGTGAAGTGATCTGTATTAAGTTTGACTGCCTGAGGTTCCCTAACGTGCTCCGAAAACAAGGTGATTTTAACTTGTACTCATAGCGCCTAAACGACACAAGGACGAGGAAGAACACGGAACGAGCGCTTCTTCCTCGTCCTTGTGTTGTTTTAGCGCCAAGAATTCCAGTTACACAAAGACCTACCAACACGCCCAAATTTCTTCCCTGCGAAAACAAGGTGCCAGAAAATGTTTGCTTTCACTATATTGGAATGGGGCCGCCGGTGCCAGGAATCGAACCCCAGACCTCAAGCTCAGCCACACAAAGTGGCCAAATTGTGAGGGTCAAGTTACTTTTTGTTCCTGGTATGAGGACGACATTCCAAGCATGTGTCGCTAAAATAATACCGTTCGCCAAGTATCAATATGTAAAAAAATCACACCTATATAACAAAGCTCACATGGGCTGCAGAGTTCGTGCCACAGTCAATTGAAAGGTACCTGAAATGTGAATACGCTGGTATGTAAGTGCTATTGAATGCCAAGTATTTCCCTTAAGTGGCGAACCGAGACTCGTCAGTCGAGAAACCTTAGCCTACAGACGACCAGACTTCACAGTTCGAGGTCTCGAAGTAGGTATCAGTGATAAGTAGAAACGCGGCATCTACACGCTACCGCCTTTGCCGGGAACAATGCAGCCGACACCGCGATCACGCATCGGGCGAACACGCCACCGTAAACATTAACATCGTTAAAACTTTTTCGACACGCACACATGGACTGTCGCTTCATCGCGGTAGGCGCTTTACACTGTACACATTAGCACGGAGATGAAAATACGAAATGCGGTACACAAGCTTGAGCCATCAAAACACGTACTAGCACGAGTAATTGCATTTCATTTAAACATATTTTAAAATTACTGCTGACCGCTCTGTAACTGTCTGGATACATTTTCTGACACCTGAACGGTGGTTGCCAATGAGGGTTGGGTTGAGCTAGGGGGTTGGAAAGGGACCAGGAAAGAGGTAGACTAGGACGACGGGAGCTATTAACATAATGTCCAACATGGAAAGAATGACTGAATGAATGAATAAATTGTCGCGAAGCACTTTGGAAGTAAGCGTTCGCGACTAGCACGATAGAGCAGAGAGAGGTACCACAGCCGATCGAGCACCAAAACAAGGTTTATCTTCCTCGTCGTCGTTCTCCCTCTCATAGCCACAGCCCCACTGCTCCTTATTTTGCAGTACAGTTATCTCCCCCGCCGAAAAGGAAGCCGTCCCGGCGACCTATAGGTACGACAACACAGGCGGATCATAGTACGGCGTGAGACGCTCGACATGCACAATTTCGCGTCCTCGATGGCGATGATCCTCATTTGGCTCGAGTGGTTCCACGATACAGTTGACTGGAGACGATTGGCTGATCACGCGGTATGGGCCCTGGAACTTCGACGCGAGTTTCGGTGACAGTCCAGGGGTAGGGGCTGGAACCCAAAGCACACTAGCGAGCCAGGAGCATAGGATGCAGGAGCTTGGGAAGGTTCCCGAAGGTGCTTCTGGCGTTGCTGGTCTTCTGACGTAAAGATACGGGACAGCTTGCGACACTCTTATGCGTGTGCAGCAGCTTCAGACAAGGTAGTGGTTTCCGCGGTGTCAGGGCAGTACGGAAGGATAGTAGCCATTGTGGAAAAGGGTTCGCGTCCGTACAGTAGAAAGAAGGGCGAAAATTCCGTGGTAGTCTGCGTGGCGGTATTGTAAGCGTAGGTCAGAAATGGTAGAACATGGTCCATTTGCTTTGGTCGGATGCAACGTACATGGCCAGCATGTCACCAAGAGTGCGATTAAAGCGCTGGGTCATATATTAGTCTGCGGATGGTATGCAGTAGTGGTGCGATGAATGATGCGGCATTCTTTGAGGAGAGCCTCGATGACGTCGGAGAGGAAGACGCGGCCTCTGTCACTGAGTAGTTCCCTGAGATCTCCGTGGCAAAGGATGATGCGGCGCAGGAGAAACCAGGCGACGTCGCGTGCGGAAGCGCTGGGCAAAGGGGAAGTTTCCACATAGCGCGTAAGATGGTCGATGGCCACAATTACCCAGCGGTTGCCGTCGGATGTGAGTGGCAGAGGACCATAAATGTCGATGCCGACTCGATCAAAAGCACGTGCTGGGCAAGGCAAAGGCTGCAGTGGAGCGGTGGAACAACAAGGGGGATCTTTGCGGCTTTGGCAAACGAGACAGGAACGGACATAATGACGGATGAATCGATACACCCCTCGCCAGTAGTAACGAAGGCGTAGACGCGCGTATCTCTTTAGTACACCTGCATGTGCGCACTGAGGATCGTCGTGGAACGCTGCACAAATATCCCAACGTAGATGCCGAGGGATGACAAGCAACCATTTGCGGCCGTCCGGCAGGTAGTTACGACGGTACAAGAGCCCGTCGCGAATGGAGAAGTGGTGTGCTTGGCGACGTATTGCGCGATTGGTAGTGGTTGGCGATGGGGTGGATAAGAAACTCATCATGGACACAATCCATAGGTCTTTCTGCTGCTCCAGAAGACTGTCCGTGGCAGCAAGGGAAGACTCGAACAATGACGCCTTCGGGGAGCTAACCTCGTCTGTTAGTGGCGAACGAGACGAGGCATCCACATCCGAGTGTTTCCGGCCAGAACGGTACAGCACTCGAATGTCATACTCGTGCAGTCGAAGCGCCCGTCGAGCCAGACGACCGGATGGTTCTTTTAAGGACGACAGCCAGCACAGCCAATGGTGATCAGTTATCACGTCAAATGGTCGGCCATAGAGATAGGGACAGAATTTGGTTATGGCACAAATTATAGCGAGGCACTCTTTTTCTGTTAAACAATAGTTCGATTCAGGTTTAGTGAGTGCACGACTGGCGAAGGCGACGACGTACTCATTGAAGCCAGCCTTTCTCTGAGCGAGAACGGCACCAGGGCAGACACCACTGGTATCGGTGTGGATTTCAGTTGGAACCCTTGGGTCGAAATGGCGCAGGACTGGTGGAGACGTCACAATACGACGCAATTTTGTGAATGTGGCATTGCAATCCGGTGACCAGGTCGAAAGGTTGTGGCCACCACGAAAAAGCTGCGTTAAAGGTGCTATGATGCTGGCAAAATTGCGGATGAAACAGCGGATGTATTACGCTAACCCAATGAAGCTGCGCAGTGCTTTCAAGGTCTGTGGTCGTGGAAACTGGGCAACAGCTTGTAGTTTCATCGGATCAGGGAGTACACCTTCTTTCGACACGACACGACCGAGGATGACCAGCTGCCGGGCGGCGAAGCGACACTTCTTCAAGTTAAGCTGGAGGCCAGCATCGGCGATGCATTTGCGGACGCGTTCAAGTCGGAGTAAGTGGGAAGGAAAGTCCGGTGAAAAGATAATGATGTCGTCCATATAACACAGGCATATCTGCCATTTGAGGCCGCGCAATATGTTGTCCATCATTCGTTCAAATGTGGCAGACGCGTTACACAGGCCAAATGGCATCACGGTGAATTCGAATAAACCGTCAGGTGTGATGAAGGCCGTTTTTCGACGGTCTGACTCAACCACTGGCACTGGCCAGTACCCGGATCGTAAGTCTAAAGATGAGAAGGATTCGGCGCCATGGCAGTCGAGCGCGTCGTCAATACGGGGTAGTGGATAAACGTCCTTGCGGGTGATCATATTGAGGTGCCGGTAGTCCACACAAAAGTGAATTGTGCCTTCTTTCTGTTTGACCAGCACTACAGGAGAAGCCCAGGGACAGTGCGAAGGTTGTATGACACCACGTTGGAGCATGTCTCCAACGTGCTCAGCGATGACGCTACGCTCAGTCGTGGATACACGATACGGCCTGTGGCGTTAGGGCGCATGGTAGCCGGTGTCGATGTGATGGACAACAGTGGAAGTACGGCCTAAGCGAGATTGTTGTAGGTCGAATGTCGTGCGAAAGCGGTCAAGGAGATTGACGATCTGGGCGGGCTGACCGGGAGTGAGGTTGGGATCAATACACCTGGAAAATGTAGTGTCACGCGGCGGCGTCGAAGGAGAAACTTGAAGGGCCATAGCGTCAACAAGAGGTGAAGCCGGGTCGTCAGGCACATCATAAAGGAAGCTATGTTCGATGTCGTCAGCATAACGAAGCCGGGTCGTCAGGAACATCATAAAGAAAGCTTGGTTCGATGTCGTCAGCATAACCAAGACACTCATCGTGGAGCAGGCTAGCAGGACAAGGAAACAGGTTTGAGACATAAAGTGCGCTGGAACCTTGTCGAATGGCAAGAAGGGCAAAAGGAACAAGAAGGGATGACGGTGAGCAACAAGCTTAGACGGCGTGAAAAGAACTGTGGAGTCGCGAAACCCGACGCAGGAAACGGGTACAAGTGCAGCAGAGTATGGACGAATCTCGGTGTCGGTGGTGACGAACACACGATCGAAAACGTCGTCAGTATCTTCAAAAAATGTCGTAGTTTCGCCCGAAAGGCGAAGCATTAATTCCGATAACAAATTAGTAGAGAGCTACTCAAAGTAGGGACAGTAGTTTTATCGGCTGCATAAAATTGAACACATTCGCTTACTAACTTAAATAACAAGCGTGGTGTCAGCGCGCACAAGCAAACATGAATAGATAACACTGAATGACCACAGACAACGACTGTCAAAATGCTAGCAGCAAGCGCAGCCACCGCAGCGGGCGGAGGTTCGTGCGGTCTATCGCTTCAACGGAAACTGAGCGGCTAATGCACAGCGCATACAATGGTCAGAGCCGTGTGGAGATAGGAGACGGTGCGGGCGACCGCGACAGCCGGGCAAAGTACAAACGCAGTTGTTGGCAGAGTAGAAGCTGCCCCCCCCCTCCCTCCCGCGCTGCCTTCCCGTTTTCTTGCTTTCGCGTGGGAGATTGAGTGGCCAGTTCCCCTTGCGCCTGGTAGCAAGACACACATTTCGTGCCCGAACTCAGCGTCGCCCTCCCTCCCTCCCATACCCTCATGGCCTTTCGCGCGACGGTCGCGTTTGCTGTCCGCCGTGCATTCGCTCTCCGTGATAGCGCGCGGGGGAATACGGCGCGCGGCGACGATGTTATCGCACTTGGACTTTATACGGAACCTAAAGGCGACGGCGACGACGATGGCAGAATTCCGGTTAAAGTGTCCATATAATTTCTATCGCAATAAAATGTGGTTGCCGAATGGCGACAGAGCGAGTTGCGCACGGGCACAATCAATAACGGCATGATGAGATGACAGAAAGTCCCATCCTAAAATCATGGCATGGGAGCAGCGACGCAGAATAACTAACTCAACACGGTATAAAGTGCCACTTATAACAACGCACACGGTACACTTTCTTAAGGGTTCAATCGGCGCAGCGCTTGCTGTACGTAATGAAACGGCAGAATATGGCGTCGCGACTTAGAAAAGTCGCTTCTAAGTTGAAGACGAAGCTGGTCCGAAATCACTGATACTGCTGCTTCCCTGACTACAAGCGCATGAATGGCAATGTCTTCTGCATAAACTTCAAGGTCGTTCGCAGGAAATAAAGGAGGTCTTGAGGAGTTCGTTGAGATCGCGGTTCTTGCCTCCGGAACTGCGTTCTTTAGTTTTCCTCTCGGATAGCTTGCGGTGGCAGAGAACGCCGACGGTGCGACGGAGACCGAAGGGTATTGAAGGGTCGGCAAGCAGGAGGTGAGGCTTCGAAGTGCTGAACGGCAGGAGCGGAACGGAACGGAGAGTCGAAACCGTTGCTTTGTGCCCTCGGAGAATCCGAAGGATACCATCCGCGCCGGCGGGAAAACCGTGCTACATGCCCAGGCAGGCCACACGAATAACAGATAGGGCGGTTGTCATGGGTGCGCCATAAATTGGGAGCAGCGGGCTGCGGTACAACCCATGATACAAGTTAGTTTATCTACAACACATACGTATTATGTCGCTTTTTTACGCATCGGGTCGATACGCACTAGGAGGGGGAATAGTGCCACGCAGGTCGCTTTGAACGCCAACAGCGTCCATCTCGACACGTCGAGTGTGCCTGTCTACCGCCCTGCGTGCGCACGAGCTCCAACCTAGAAGCTGCCCAACCAATGGGAAACGACAGCGTCTGGTTTTCATCAAGGGAGGCGCGAGCGGCGTTCGAAGACAGTGGCACGCGACAGAGGACGTTTTTCGACGACATTCGCTGCGCAGACATCAGTGTAATCCCCTTTAGCTCTGGGCACAAGTTCGCCCTTTAATAAATAGTTTATTTTTTGTAAGCCTGTGTATCTGCAGTCGCTACACTATATATATATATATATATATATATATATATATATATATATATAGTGTGAGCATTATTCATACGCTTAATATTCTCATCTGTACATCATTATCATCACCATTTGGGCCTGGTGGTGGGGCTCTCGCTTGAGAGGATAAAGAAGAGTCTGACGGCCTAAACGTTGTCTCACAAGTGGTGGAGTGTGCTGTCCAGTTTCTCAGTCCTGTCCCTCCAGTCTCTCTTCAGCTTTCCCTACGCTACATCCCTGGAGCTCCGCTCGGGTTGCCACCTCTTCCAACTGCGCTCAGCAGACCAGCAGGTAAATCGCGACATGCACCTTGCCTGCTCCAGCATCTACATCTTCTTAGACAGTCACCACCCCTGAAAAGAATTCACCGGTGTTTGCTGTCTCACAGCCCCCTGTCCCATAGGTCGGCGCACTCACTCATGAGTGCACTCACTCACACTCACTCGCACTCATTTCAAAGGCGTGAGCGCGAGTGCGAGTGAGTGCCACTGAGTGTGAGTGCAGGTGAGTGCGAGTGCGAGTGAGTGCCAGTGAGTGTGAGTGCAGGTGAGAGCGAGTACGAGTGAGTGCCAGTGAGTGTGTTGCAGGTGAGTGCGAGTGCGAGTGAGTGCCAGTGAGTGTGAGTGCAGGTGAGTGCGAATGCGAGTGAGTGCCTGTGAGTGTGAGTGGAGGTGAGTGCGAGTGAGTGTCAGTGAGTGTGAGTGGAGGTGAGTGCGAGTGCGAGTGAGTGCCAGTGAGTGCGACTGGAAGTGAGTGCGAGTGCGAGTGAGTGCCAGTGACTGTGAGTGGAAGTGAGTGCGAGTGTGCGTGAGTGCCAGTGAGTGTGAGTGCGAGTGAGGGTGAGTGCCAGTGAGAGTGAGTGCCAGTGAGTGTGAGTGAAAGTGAGTGCGAGTGTGAGTGAATGCGAGTGAGTGCCGGTGAGGGTGAGTGGAGGTGTGTGAGTGAGTGCCAGTGAGTGTGAGTGAGTGGAGGTGAGTGCCAGTGAGTGAAGGTGAGAGCCAATGAGTGTGAGTGGAAGTGAGTGTGAACGTGACTGAGTGCTGAGTGGAGCTGAGTGTGAACGTGACTGAGTGCTGTGAGTGTGAACGGGGTGAGTGCTTCTGGGTGTGTAGAGGTGAGTGTGAACGTGAGTGTGAGTGCAGGTGAGTGTGAACATGAGTGAGTGGTTGTGAGTGGAAGTGAGTGGGAACGTGGTGAGTGCTTGAACGATAAGTAGAGGTGATATCGGTTCACTTTGCTTGCGGAAAAATGGAGGCACGTTGTGTGTACAAGCTCACTAGCGTTGATGACTTATGGCACTAGCAGATTGTGCACGCCAGGATAGAAACCACTCACTAAGTTCGTAAGAATCCAATGATCAGGCATGAGTGAGACAATGTATAATGAGATGAGCGGATATATTATATTGCGAGAGCAATTATATGGACACTCCAAAAGAACTTCTGCCGTGGTCGTGGACGTCGTTGTGAGGTTCCGTATAAAGTCCAAACACGGAAAATCGTCGCAGCGTGCCGGCGGTACGCTGCGTGTGCGAGTGCAAGCTTGCGAGGGTCAGCCGACACTTGCTACTCAATCTCGCGCGCGCGAGGGAAAAGGTGGGGCGGAAGCGCGCTGCTTCTGTCGCGCGTGAGGCATTGGGGGGGGGGGGGGGGGGGGTCGTCTTGCTCCGGCGGCGGCCGCGTGGGTGTCGTATCTCGAAAGCGATCTGCGACGTGGAAACAGGGCGCGCGCGCGCGCCTCCTCTTCAGAGCGATTTGAGACGTGAACAATGTTCAACTAGAGCCGGTTACTTCGTATGCGCCGTGTTTTCGACGTTTAGTTCGCTTTGAAGCGAGAGGCGGCACGAAGGTCAATTCGCTCGCGGCTATAGGTGCGCCTCCTTACTCCAGCGTTCTGACAGCGAGTTTCCGCGGTCATCGAGCGAGATGCGTTCATGTTTACCTGTTCGCGCTTGACAACGTGCTTGTCTATTTAGTTAGTAGGCGAATGTGTACAAGTTTATACGGCCCATTAAACTACTATCCTTGCTTCGTATAGTTCTCTACTAATTTGCTATCGCAAAAACTGCCACATTTTCTTTAATACACCAGAGAATATGTATGGGCTGGAGCGATGATGGCAGACATATCCAAATCATGACCGGCAAATTTTGCCATGACTTCCACTGAGTGAACACGTTTAATGCCGTGTGATTTGCTACAGCTTCGCTGGTCATCCGCCTTCAGAGGGTGGAATGGCTCCTCATTTTCTTCCTGCTTCCCTCTTAAACGTACACGTACAGGCTCCTTATATAAACAGACAGAGCGGAACAGGGACTAGCCAAGTCAACACAGAGTAACAGACATGCACGCTCGCATATATGGAGAAAAAGCGAAGATGCAATGATAGATACCGCTTTCTTCTCCCTTTTGTGTTTGTTTCGACGTTAAGTGGTTGACTAACTATACGAACAGTCAAAATCTCCCTCTGTTTCCCGCTCTCTTGGCTCAGTCCGACCGAAGGGGAGCTTAGCGAGCATGGGCGGCAAGCATGCACACGTCTAATGTCAATGACAGAGATATGGACAGAGAGAGTTTGTGGCTGACGTCAATGTTTATGTCACCATGAATAAATTGAAACGAAAGCTTTAGTCGTGCTAGTTTTGCTCTACTTTGCAGTGTTAATAAACCAGCTCTCTTTAATAATTTTGTCAATGAATCCGTTGATTTGTATTTATTAAAACATAACCTTACTGCCTTCCTCTGCACTCCTTCCATTCTTGCAGTGAGTTATATTGTGTACGGAAACCAAACAATATTGGCGTGCTCCTGCACTGTTCGAACAAGCATTTTCTAGGCCAGCAAATTTTATCTGGGGCCGCAAGACGAAGGTGTCTTCTCAGAAAGAAGAGTCGGTTTAGTGCTCAGCATGTACATTGATTTCCACTTGAGGTTATTTTGTTAACATGGCTTTCCCATCGGAGAGCGTATGTTAAAGTGAAACCTAAATATTTACGCTGAAATGCCCAAGTGAGAGGTGTGTCATTAATAATGTAAGTAAATTCAGATATGTGTTTCTTTCTTACTGTTAGCGTTACAGATTTTTCGGCATTTAGAGTCATCTGCCACTCCTGACACCAAGAAAAGGCAGAATTTTGTATCTGGTGATTATCACTGTGATTAATTTCACGGTACGAAATACAATAGTCCGCGAATAGACGGATGTTACCATGTAATCGGGAAGGCAAATCTTTTATGTATATTAAAAATAAAGCTTGGTCCAAAACACTGCCTTGGCGCACTCACGATGCAACAGGTGCTAAATTGGAAGCTTCGTTATTAATATACACGAATTGTGAGCGGTATAGATCGGCACAGTGACTCATGAGGGCGCTCACTCACACTCGCACTCATTTCAAAGGGGTGAGTGCGAGTGAGTGCCAGTGAATGTGAGTGTAAGTGAGTGCGAGTGCGAGCGAGTGCCAGTGAGTGTGAGTGCAGGTGAGTGCGAGTGAGTGCCAGTGAGTGTGAGTGCAAGTGAGTGCGAGTGAGTGCCAGTGAATGTGAGTGTAAGTGAATGCGAGTGCGAGTGAGTACCAGTGAGTGTGAGTGCAGGTGAGTGCGAGTGAGTGTGAGTGCAGGTGAGTGCGAGTGAGTGCCAGTGATTGTGAGTGCAGGTGAGTGCGAGTGAGTGCCATTGAGTGTGAGTGCAGGTGAGTGCGAGTGAGTGTCTGTGAATGTGAGTGGAGGTGAGTGCGAGTGCGAGTGAGTGCCAGTGAGTGTGAGTGCAGGTGAGTGCGAGTGAGTACCAGTAATTGTGATTGCAGGTGAGTGCGAGTGAGTGCCAGTCAGCGTGAGTGCAGGTGAGTGCCAGTGCGAGTGAGTACCAGTAATTGTGAGTGCAGGTGAGTGCCAGTGCGAGTGAGTGCCAGTGAGTGTGAGTACAGGTGAGTGCGAGTGCGAGTGAGTACCAGTAATTGTGAGTGCAGGTGAGTGCGAGTGCGAGTGAGTGCCAGTGTGTGTGATTGCAGGTGAGTGCGAGTGCGAGTGAGTACCAGTGAGTGTGAGTGGAGATGAATGCTGTGATTGTGAGTGGAGGTGAGTGTGATCGTGAGTGAGTGCGGGGCCTGGAAAAAATCATGGTGAGTGAGTGTGAGTGAGTGTTCTCCGACACTGCCGACCTATGCCTGCCACTTATCTTCGAGGATGTCTCTCCATTCCGCGCCACATGATGATGAGACCATGTCTCCACTTAAGTTATTACCGCTAGCGGTTACGGACACGCCACCTTCTAATCGCGGCACTCAGTTTTCTTCGTGTACTATTTCTGCACTGAATGCCCGATTACGTCGACAACTGCTACAACTTAAGATCGACAACGATGTGCTGCACCGCTACATTTACAGCACCGACGGACACCGCTGGGTACCTGTTCTTCCGCGTTCGCTGCGCGCACAAATCCTTGAAGCCTTTCACGACGACTAATCTGCTGGCCATTTCGGTTTCCACAAAACTTACCAGCGCGTTAGAAGCCGTTTCTTTTAGCCAGGCATGTCTACTTTTGTGGCCAAGTACGCCGCTTCTAGCGTCCAGTCTCAACGGCGGAAACGATCGGCTTCGCCTCCTGCTGGCCTTTTACAGCCCATCCCATGTTCCGAGACACATTTTGCCATCGCTGGAATACACTTGGTCGGACCTCTGCCCATAACGCCAGGAAGTTACCGATGGATCGTGACAGCTGTCGACCACCTCACACGGTACAAAGAGACCGCACTTCTACGCTCTAGTTCGACCTCAGACGTTGCTAACTTCTTTCTGGATGTCATTGTGCTGCGTCATGGTGCACCTCGTGTACTGTTGAGTGATCGCGGCAAGACTTTCATGTCAACATTGATCTGTCAACAACACTGTGTGCGCCGTACTGTGGTGTAGTTCAGCAACAACAGGCAGCGATAAATGTGGCACGAGCAGCCGGTTGGATACGGTTCGCAAGCGCCATGCGCAAGAGGTATCACGCGAGGAGGAAGTATAGTACAGTTCGAAGCCAGTTTTGAATGGAACTGACGGGCATTCTTCACGACAGTAGTGACTTTGAGTCGTGGGCACAGGATGGCCCTTAATAAATTATGTCTAGCACGTCGGATACATTTTCCTTGATAATTTTTGTGATCTGCGAAATACACGCGATATGGGCTCCAGTGAACAGTGCGGGAGCCGTCAGTCTGTATGCGGTGAGTAGCGCCGGTAATCATACTGAGGACGGGCGAATTGACGTCGAACAAGCAAATGTGCTGGATCAATAGGGCCAGGAGATGTTCATTCTGGGCAGGAGTCAGGACAGGGCTTACGGTTGCCTACAATGCCGCAGAACAGGCAATGCTTCGCAGTGATCTTGCCTTTGGTGGCACTGGGTCCGACAATTGCAACGGGATCAGTGTCAGCAGCGCAAGTGGCAATTGATCCATAGGGCAACATTTGGGGTTCAGGAGTTTGATTCAAGGCGGTAAGCAATGCAGACCCATCAGAGAAACGAATAATGTCACGTAGTAGTGACGGTAAATAAAACAGTCGCAAGACTGTGTATGACGAAACTGGTTGTTTATTGGGCGAACCTGTGCTCACAAAAGCAAGCTACACTCAAAGCACAACGATAGCGGCGAACACAGTCGGCGATCGTCGAAAATCTGATCAGCGGCAAAACGCGTCGGCTTTTATACCTGAGTCATCGAAGGTTCCAGAATAATCCCTGGTACACGCATGTCTTCCACAAAGTTCTAGACAATTCGCGTCGCTGATACAATCAGATAACATAAGCGTCGGTGAAAACAGGCAACGGAAAGAAGCATCGATAACGTTTTAGAAACTTCCGTACAGGCGCGTCCTGCGCCGAGCGATAACGTTTAACATTTGTTAGCCGGTGGAAAGCGGCCATCGGCGAAAGATAAACATGTATACGTGTCAATACCCTGCCCTTAAAGAGCATCGTCCCGATGCTACAAACACCAGGGGTAATAACACCAGGGGTAATCAGAATCCCTCGAGATAGGATGTGGTCGTAGACTAGAATTAGTACGTCGCCATGCACAATGTTTTTGAGGTTGACACGTATGATGTGTTCTCTAGATGACCAAAGAACGTAGTCGGAGGAGGTGACTAGGCGAATGCGTTCTTCGTGGTTAGGGAGAGAATAGCCGGTACATGAGGCGCTGACAACAAGAGATAGAAGCGGACGTAGCAGATCGTAAGTTCCACCCGAAAATGAGTTCGTGGGTACACTCACGAAAGACTGCAAAAACAATGTGGTGACGAATTCGGTCTATCTAGACACGAACAGTCCACTGCGCGATTGGACGAATAATAGCGCTAGTCGCTCCACGAAGAGAAGGGCCGGAGTAAGGCGTGGTCACTTTCCGGAGGCGGGAACTAAAGCCGGCGGGAATAATAAATTTGACAGCGTCTGTGTCAGCGAGAGCTTCGACAGGTGCACCTTCTATAAACACTGACAAGTTCGACGGTCGCTCTGGAGTAACTGTAGGCTGTCCACTGGATGCAGTTTCTCCTCCTAATACTGCAAAGGGGCGTTTCCGAGTGGGCGTTCGTCACATGAGAAGTGGGCCGGATAAGCGACACTGAACAACCCGCCGTGGTTGATCAGTGGCTATGGTGTTGGGCTGCTGAGCACGTGGTCGCGGGATCGAATTCCGACGCGGCGGCCGCATTTCGATGGGGGCGAAATGCGAAAACACCCGTGTACTTAGGTTTAGGTGCACGTTAAAGAACCCCAGGTGGTCCAAATTTCCGGAGTCCCTCCACTACGGCGTGCCTCATAATCATATCGTGGTTTTGGCACGTAAAACCCCATAATTAATTTAATTAAATTAGCGACACTGAACGACGACGTGGAGAAGGTGTCCTGCGGCGAGATTCACCAGAATTCACAGGCATATCAGAGGGTAAGGAGGAGAACGTAGCTGGTGATAGGTACAACAATAGGACGTGCGCTGATAGCCCATTACTGGACGTGTGCCTGTACGTTCCTCAAGAGCATAGCCACGTTGCTCATCCTACTGACACCTTCAGCAAAATCGAGAAATCTGCTCTCGATAGCCGTATCAATAGTAAAGGGGTCGGGCAGAACGCAGAGTGGAACAGCAACGCTGTAAGCACGATGGTGATGACACCAAGGCACTGGAGCGTAGGTCTCCTAGTGTAAGACATAGGGACGGTAGGTGGCTGAAGAGAGCACCGCAGTGTCGGCATACGTTGGTACCTGACAAGTGCAGGGGCCGTCAGAGCATAATAGACCCAAAGCTGGCGGGATCTCTTGCCTAATAATTTCGCGCAATTTAAGGAGGGAATTTATTTTCCAGAGCGCAGGAAGAACACCGCCCTTGATGCTCTTCAGGAGCGATGTCGTGAATCAACGCACACAAGTCCATGGCCGAAGGGAGAAGAATGTCCACGGTATCGGTGCATAGCCGAAGGAGTGGAGTTCCTCAAGTCGCTGTCAAGTAGTGATGACATACAGAATGGTAGCAGGATCCTGCTTAGCAAGGACGTCGACGGCGACGGTGGTTATACATTTAATAATGGGGGGTGTTCGGTCGCTCTAGGATATAGCGGCGTTCACACTCTTTCACAATGCCAGCACATGCGCTCATCGAGTTTCTTCGCGCCCTCGGCGCGAACAGCGAAAACACCTAAATTCTACCGAAGCTGTTGCGTGAACGGCACCCAGCCAGGAAGGTTTGGCTCATGCTTCCAAAGCCAGGTTGTCGCAACATCCGACAGGTAGAACGGGACGTTCCGCAACTTCTGTGAAGTGTCGCACATGTTCAAGTCGCTTACGAGGTCGCAGTATTGGAGCCAGTCTTTAACGTCATTCCCTCATTGACCAGCGGAGACTTGTGGGTGACGCTGGCTGCTGTTGATGGTCACGACGGATGGCGAAGGCTGCAATGGAACGGCGGCATCGGACGTGCCTGAATTCGCTGGAGCGAGCATGGCCGGTGGTGTTATGCGGCCACCCGATCGGAGCTCCAGTGAGGACATGCGAGAGGTCTTGGGGAACGGAAAGCACCTCCCATCACTTATCAGGTGATGGAAGGTGTTGCATCACTTATAAGGTGATGGAAGGTGCGCCACCCCCCCCCCCTCCCCACCTACTCTACGCTCCTCCCGGTACGTTGCACGCAGCGGAAGACGGCACGTTTCTTTTCCGCTTCCCGCTCTTGCGAGCGCCAGATTGAGCAACAATCGGCGATTCTCCGTCGCAGGCTTTCACTTGCCCATACAGCATACGGCACGCGACGACGATTTTATCGCCATTGGACTTTATACGGATCCTCACGGCGACGGCGATGGCATAAATACGCCTGGAGTGTCCGTACAATTGATATCGCTATAAAATGAATTACCGGCGTTCTATACGGTTTCGTTACTCGCCTACTCCAGGAGCGGCTATAGAAGTACGGCTATTTGAGATTATGCACAAAGGAAGTTTCTCAAGAATTTAAAATACAAGGATGTCTAATTACACAATATTGGCTAAAGCTGCTTGAAATAGGTGGTTCCCTCGATAGATACGTGTTTGGGAAGATGGTTCCAGTGAAAGGTTCCGGGTCATTTAGCCTGACGTGATGCAAGGCCAATCCTATAAAGGTGATACATTCGAGGTCATGTATACTGTGGTTGGGATATGGCCTTGTGACCAAAGTTTCATGATCATATAGCATGTGAAAAAGAAGGCAAACACGAGATCTTGCGACAATTTTGCTGTAGAAAAATAGAGAACAAACACGTAATGGTGACGTATGGACATCTATGATACATTAAATACGTGGTTCAACTATTGACTTAACAAGTATACCATAGAGCCCAAATAGCCCATCAACTCAGAAGAGTTTCTGGAGTAAAGCGAGACTCGACATCTGGGGAGAGATCTGTTAGTTACGAGAGTTAAGGAATTTTAATGCATGAAAAGGTCTTGGAGTGCTGTGAACTTTCAATAGACGTTTTCCATCAAGTGAGGCAACTTCTCTGAACTCGCTACCGCAAATGACCTAGCGGCTGCTTTCCCATATCAACGGACGTGTAGAACTAATGTGAAAAACTATAAAGTTGTCCCTTTTTTCTAACTCTACAATGTTATTATTTTCCAGCTCTGACAGCCGATGGCAGTAACACCAGACCATATAGCGATTTCTGGACGAAAGACTGCCCTTTGGGTAGAGTGAATTGTGCTGGTGAACATGAAAAGCGTAGTATTTGTGTCTGCTGTAAGTGTGCTAATTTAACCCTCTAAAGTGAAAAATTTTCTTATATATCTCTGCAATACCATCAAAATTGTCAGGACGTAAACACATTCCTTAGCAATGTGGTCTTGAAAGTCTGGCTCCTTCTTCTTCAAGTGTTCCTTTAATTTTCGTGTAACATTTAACAGTACAGCGTTTCCTGCACTGGATGGTATTTTAAAAAAGAAACCTATAATTGAGGTAAAATTCATATCTCAACTCTTCACAACATTATAGAAACAGATAACGATTCCTGTTTTGTATTTCTGTTGGAGTTATACATGGTTGTTTTAGGCTAAAATTATACGGATCCTATGCTTTCTCAGAATTGGTTTCAGCGACGTTTTCATTGGGGTATCCCTGCTGAAATCGCCTCTGCACCTGGTCACCGCATACTCGAGCATTGCTATACAAACCCTGACTAGCCGCGCCTCTGTTATGTGACACTTCTAAGACTTTAGGTGATGTCGAATGCGATTTGTTGGAGTGTCCTGGACTTGCTACAGAACGCACCTTTTTGTTTGACACACTCCAGCGTGTAGGCTCTCCAAATTCTGGTGTGAGCGCATGGTGTTTCCTCGTCAGGCCCGGACATATAGGAAGAATGTCTTGCGACTACTACAGTTTTTAAGTCATGTATACTTGGCCAATGGTTGGTAATGATTGACAGATTCATTTTAGGGCGTTATATCGGGAGTTGGCGACCGGGTGCGGCATATGGTGCGCGCAAAAATGACCGGTTGCGGTCTTGTGTCCTATTTGGCTTCGCTGTGAGCGCCATCTTGTTCAGCCGCGTTCGGCTCCCTTTCCGAACATTCACAAACTTTTCGTAAAGGAGGCACTTGGGCGGAGCAGTTAGTGGCACGGCTAAGAAGGCTAGATCCGCCTGCAGCCTACAATGCCCTCCTCCTGCTCTTGGTGCTTCCGAGAAAATCTGTGCTTGTTTAGCAACTGTTTGCAACCAGTACAAACCTGGGTCGTGCTAACGTCAACCTGCTCCGTTGTGATTGAATTTCGGTCGCCTTGCGTAAAATTCACGAAACCGTAGGCGCGAACCTGGACGAGGCCCCGCGACTTCTTGAAAAGCGCAGTCAGACGCTCTCCTCGTTTGCAGGACTTTCTTTTTGATTGTGTTTAAGACAATAACAGTGCCTGCTGTGGCAGCTTTTCTTTAATTAACCAAGTGACGAGCAGTGCGCTGACAAGGAGGTTACGGTGGGGACGAGTTACTATAGCGAAAGCAGGTTACTGGGGCAACAGAGACTTCAAGCGCTGGTGAAATGATAGAGCGTCCACGACATATTGTCAAATGGTAGAGTTAATGGTACAGTTATACGCGACATATTGTCGCGTATAACTTTTAGTACACGCTGAGTGAGTATCCAGGCGTTTGCACTTTACGAAGCGTAAGCGTCGACGCGCGATGCCGAGACGAACCTCGTTCTCCTCTTCCTCAGTCCCCTTGTTTTCTACACCATGTGTGGCAGTGTTATAGGCAATGGTTACGTAAGGGAGTATCTCGTCCCACGTCTTGCGCTGTACGTCTACGCACAGGGTCGACCACATCTAAGGTGAACACCTCATTAGTATTCAAGACATCACAGAAGCTGATGTTCAGTACATAATTCGAAAAATCATTATTGTGTTTATCGACACCATGATTACACATCGTATAACGAACATTTCACTCGTGAAGTAGAATAAACGCTGTAGTTTTACCGACTTGAATACTAATGAGGTGTTCACCTTAGATGTGGTCGACCCTGTACATGGACAGCATGTCAGTCATCGTTTTGTTCAGTCGTTCGGTCAAGCCGTTTGTCTACGAATGATAGGCAGTTGTCCTTTGATGGGTCGTGTAACTGAGTTTAAAAACGTCCTCAATTAGATGTGTTGTAAAGGCTTTCCCTCGCTCGGTCTGCGAATACGCGCGATCGGGCGCCATGCCGTAGGGCGATGTGCTGTATGAAAAGCTGGGCATCCTCAAAAGCTGTGTCTCGAGATAGCGCTTTTGTCTCAGCATAGTCAGTGGCGACGATTATCCACCTGTTGCCAGAAGATGACAGTGGAAACGGGCCCAGAAGATCCATGCCTACCTTGTCGAAAGGTTTGCCAGGTGGGTCAATCGGATTCAGCGATCCGGCAGGCTTCATAGCCGGTGACTTTCGGCGCTGGCATTCACAGCAGGCTTGGACCTACCGCTTAATGCACTGGACAAGTTTCGGTCAGTAGTAGGATTTGCGCACTCTAGCAAGCGTTCGCGTTAAATCCAAATGGCCAGACGGAGCCTTGTCGTGACAGGCGATTAAAACTTCGGCACGGAGGTCTTCTGGATCGACCAAAAGGTAGGTCATGTCGTTTGCAGCGGAGTTCTTGTACAAGACGCCATGTCGTAAAGAAAACGACGACAATGCTCGAGCCATATGCCAGGGTATTGATGGGTTTCTTCCATCTAGATGTTCGAAGATAGGTCGTAGTGTGTCGTCTGCACGCTGCAGTGTGGACAAATCAGTAACGCTTACGGCCCAAAGGACCAATGGCTCTATCGACACTACCGTCCAATGTCTAGGTCGGTAGTGTCGATAGGGGCGCGCGAGAGTCCGTCAGCGTATTCGTGTATGGGGCCCGACTTGTGCACGACGGTCACGTCGCACTCCTGCAAACGTAGACTTCATCGTGCCAGTCGTCCAGAAGGGTCCCGCAGGTTTGCAAGCCAGCATAACGAGTGATGGTCGGTTACACCTTTAAATGCGCTGCCGTAGAGGTAAGGTCGAAATTTGGCGAGCGCCCATACGACGGCAAGGCACTCTTTCTCCGTGGTGGTGTAGTTGGTCTCTGCACGCGATAGTGTGCGACTTGCCTAGGCAATCACTCTTTCAATGCCTTCCTGCCGTTGTACAAGCACGACAGCAAGACCAACGCTCGATTAAAGCAGTTTCTTGCCCTGAGGTATCGACAAACGATACATCGTTCCTCGTGAGGCGAGTCAGCGGCTCCGCCATCTTCGAAAAGTTTTCGATGAAATGCCGGTAGTATGTGCAGAGGCCCAGGAAGCGTCGGATACCTTTCTTGTCGGTCGGTGTTGGAAACGAAACGCGGCTACAGCGGCAGTTCTCGCAAGATCCGGGCTAACGCCTTCCGCGCTGATCATGTGTCCCAGAAAGATCAGCTCCTTGTAGCCGAAATGACACTTCTGAGGCTTAAGAGACAGGTTAGCCGATCGGATGACTTCGAGAACATGCCGCAGCCGTTTCACGTGGTCGTAAAATGTAGCCGAAAAAAAACCAGGTCGAAAAAAAACCAGGAAAAAAACTTTGCCCCTTCAGACGAGCGAGCACGGTGTCCATCATTCGCTGGAAAGTTGCTGGTGCCGCACAGAGGCAGAAAGGAAGTACTCTGAATTCGTAAAGGCCATCTGGAGTGACGGAAGCAATTTTTTCGTGGTCTCGTTCATCTACCTCAATTTGCCTGTACTCGCTCTTTAGATCGAGAGACGAGAAATACTTAGATCACCGCAACCTGTCTAAAGAGTCATCCATACGTGATAGCGGGTACACGTCCTTCTTGGTAACATCGTTGAGGCGTTGTTATCAACACACAAACGAAGCGTTCCGTCTTTTTTCTCCACAAAAACGACCGGGGAGGACCACGGGCTGTGCGAAGGCTGAATGACACCATCATCTAACATCCCCTTGACTTGGTCTTGAATTGCCTCACGTTCTTTCGGCGAGACACGATAGGGATGTTGTTTGATGGGGCGTGCGTCGTCGGATGTCGTTATTCGGTGTTTCGTGATTGGCGTTTGGCCCACCTTAGTAGACGGAGCGAAGCACGTGCGGATGTCGTTCAAGAATTCCTGCAGTGCGCTCTTTTGGTCGTCCATAAGCACGGAGTTTACATCGATGCCTCCGAGCGAACCGTCACCTGTTCCCACTTTAGAAGCAAAGCACTCGACGATGTTAGTTGATGGTTCGGCGTAGGCGATGGCAGTCCCACGAAAAATGTGCCGATGCTCAAAGGTAAAGTTGGAAACGAGGACCGCTGTCTGGCTATCGCGAAGTTCCACAAGGCTTCATGCAACACAACTACCTTGGGTCAGCAACATAGAAATGTTGCCTTCTACATTGACTTCACCGTCTTGTAGCTTGTCGGACTTGACCGGAACCATCATACTCGCACGCGGTTTTATCGTGACGGTGTCGTCCGAAACGCAAATTGCGGATCTGCGCCCAATGGCGTCGGTCTGTGCTGCTGCCCTTTTTGTCAAGAAACTGATGCAGCGCTCGCGGAGGTCAATAATGGCGCCATATTCCGGGAGAAAGTCCATCTCAATAATTAAATCGCGGGAACACTCGCTTAGAACCAGACAAGTGGCGTGAAAAGCAGCACCACGAATTTACACTGTGGCCTTGCATATGTGAAGCGGTGTGGCGACGTGGCCCCCTGTCGTACGAACTGGTGGCCAATTCCAGGGCACCGTAACTTTTTTCAAAACGCTCGCCAGTTCGCCACTAATTAGCCCTTTAAGGACGAGACATATAAATAGCGAGAAAAAATTATTATTTTATATCTAAATGTGCAAAACACATCAAGAATAGGCATAATTAACAAAAAGGAAAAATATTTTGTACAAATTCTTTCAGCAATAGGGGGAAAACCCCAGGCGGGAAATTGGAAGTGGGCTTCACCCCAAGGCACCTAAGGCTTTGTTTTCAATTTGTACAAACACCTCTCATCATATGTGAACCATAGGTGTACATTTCATTTGCTTTACATCACATGTGTGACACCACTGCAGCTAGATACCTTGCTTCGGCTTTTCTCCTCTGACCTCGTTTTCAAAAGACAGTGAGTCGCGTGCCAAACTTCTTCCTCAACCAGTGTTCCTGCTCTAAACCGATATATGATGCTTGCTGCCTGTCATTCGGTGTTGGCAGAAGATATTTAGCCAGGAACTTCGTACTTAATGCTGAAACTAGGTGAGAGGATTTTTTTTTCTGGTATGTTGCCCGTAGGCAACACTCGTCAATAAAGGGCTAAGAATAGAGTAATCGTCGCTGGTATCTACAAGTGCGCTCATTTTTCTGCCGTCATCAACACAGGTATGTCCAGTGAAATCTTATTAGGGGGAACTGGTTCTGGCGTCATAGTGTTTTCGTTGTTCTGCGGTAGGGACATACGAGGTCTTCAGCACGTCAAGTATCAGCGGCCTCGACTCGGAAGCTCGCAGACATCAGTTTACCCGGCAAGGACTTGGTGATCGCCCATCCGTCGTTCAGGGAAATATCGTCGCGGTGAGGGTGAGCGTGACTACCTCTGCGATGTGCCCGGCCTGCGCTGGTCAAGGAATTTTGCGATGTCGGGAGGCCGCTGGCCGAACCTGGCTCGAGACGAATGGACAGAAAAACTCCGCAGTCCGAGTCGTCAGTAGGGGCACTCCGATACGCATGACCAGCTTCACTGCAGTGGTAGCACAAAGGTCTTCGAGCGGGTGCTCGCCATACCTCTGATTTCCTCGCGGGAGTTCGGCGGTCGTCGAAGCGGCTTGCGCCGATTGCAACGCGACTGGCGACGCAACATAAGTAGGTGCAAACGCTTGGGGAGGGGGGGCTAGCAATGTTTCTACGTAAGTCTTGCGCCGGGACTCACTTGGTAGAGGCGGTGCTTCACTGCAGGAGAGAGATGTCTCCAGTGCCTGCTGTACTTCGTTGCGTACGAAGCTAGCGAGGGAGCTGACTGGAGGTGACGACGTACCGTGGCGCTTCTGGAGCTCGTCGCGAACCACTGAGCAAATCAACTCAAAAAGCAAGGCGACGTCGCACCCGAAGCCTACTGGCGTATCCAGAGTGCAGGCGGCATTTACATGTCGGTCGTGCATGTTGAACCGTTGTAGAAGCGTCTTCAGCAGCGCGGTGGCTTCGGTGAGAAACTCCGCAACAGTCTTAGACGGATTCCGAACTAGACCGCCAAAGAGCTGTTCCTTTACGCCTCTCATGAGATGACGCACCTTCTTCCGACATGCTCGTATCGGCACGCTGAAAGATACGCGTCATGTCCTCCACGTACATCGTGACGCTATCGTTGGGCTTGTGAACGCGTGAGTGAAGGGCTCGTTCCGCTTTTTCCCGGCGATCGGGGCTGAAGCAAGTCTCCAGTAGCTTTCGCTGAACTCAGGCCATGATGACAGCGCACTGTCGAGGTTCATAAACTACGTGAGAGCGCCATCCTGGAGGCTGAAGTAGACGTTCCTGTGTTTGGTTTTGTCGTCCCACTCGTTAAACGCAGCTACGCGCTCGAACTCCGCCAACCAATCTTCCACGTCTTCAAATGTGTCGCCATGAAAAGCCGTGGACACTCGGGGGTTCAACAGCGTCAGGATAAGTCGGTGTCACCCTTTCCGTAGTGTTCGCAGTGGTCGCGATCATCACTTTTTCCTGGAGGTTTCCAAATTCTGGGGCGAGGCCTCGGATTCGCCGGCTTGTACGGTGAACTGGAGTCAGCTCTAATTGTGGGGAGGTGATCTTGCTGCCCAGAGGGGTCTCCCGCCTAAGTTGGGTGTACCCAACAAGCTCCACCAAAACTGTCGCGTATACCTTGATGTAGTACACGGTGAGTGAGTATCCAGGCGTTTGCACTTCACGAAGCGTAAGCGTCGCCGCGCGATGCCGAGACGAACCCTCGTTCTCCTCTTCCTCAGTCCCCTTGCTGTGCCACACCATGTGGGCAATATGTCCCGATACTTACGCTACCTATGCCAGTCTACGAATTGTAGCTAGTGGGTATACAATGCATATCGACTGGGAACTACTTCTCATGGACGGCACAGATTCCCGATAAGCACCGTCAAACTTGTAGTAAAAAGAAGTCGCAGTTTCACCCGAAAGGCGAAGCATCGAGTGCGATAGCAAATTAGTGGACAGTTATACCAAGTAAGGGTAGCAGTCGTACCGGCCGTATAAAGTAAACATAGGCATACTGACTAAATTAGCAAGCATGATGCCACGCGCGCACAAGAAAACATGAACGCATCTCACTCGATGACCGCGGGAACTCGCTGTCAAAATGCTTGAGTAAGCGCGGCTGCAGCAGCGAGCGAATTTACCTTCGAGCTGCCGCTCGTATCAACGCGAAATAAGCTGCGAAAACACAGCGCAGGGCGGACCCAATTCCTGCCGCAGATGGCTTTCAAGATACAGCAGCCCAGAGTCGACCGCGCCCCCTCCCCTCTCTACCTTCCCTCCGGAGCGTTGCACGTGTGGGAAGACGGCACGCTTCCTCCCCGCTCCTTTCTCTTGCGTGCGCTAGATTGAGCCGCGATCGCGCGGTCACCCTTGCATGCTTTCACTGGCATACGGCGCTGTGCGAGGATTTTATCGCCCTTGGACTTTATAGGGAACCTCAAGGTGACGGCGATGGCAGGAATAAGCCTGCAGTGTCCATTTAATTGCTATCGCAATACAATGCGCAGTTGTTCCACTTGCGTATTCAAGAAAACGCTCTTTTATGCACTGAAGCACAAAAATACTCGGAACGTCAACGCGTTTCGTGAAACCCTTTGAAAATGTATATCTCGAAATTTGCGTGGTTCTCAAAATTCGTTCTCAGCGGTATGATACGCCTTGCCAACTTACGCGCTACAACTCGTAAGTTTATTTACGGCGTTCATTTACGTTACTTTCTTTTACGTGATCCACAAAATGTTTCTTAAAGCTATGTATAGGGAATATCAGTCCCAGGTTTAGTTCTTTCCACCAAAGGGGGCAAACAAAGTCTGCGCTTCGTATAATGCGCCCCTGGAAGGAACGAGAAAGATTATATAATAATTTACTTTATTTATAAATAAAATCATCCTAACCTGCATAATAGATACTTTCGGTGCACATCGCGACAACACATGTCCCAAATCTCCTCAAATTAGAAATCACCGCCACTGTTGGCAGCAAAATAAACAAGTGTTCAGCAAGCTCCGTTTAGCCCCCCAATAGCCTGCATAGCGAAAAATTTACTTTCGCATCACCTGTAAAATTGCCCCTTTGAGGAATAGGTTTGTTGCATTGTCTACTTCTAGAACTTTGGGTAAACACGCGTAAAACTTTCTCAGCACGTCTAGCAGCAATGACCCCTTTATTTTAACATGGCTTAACTTTACAACGGTCAGCCTAAAAAAATCCGACAGAACCAAGCTCGTGACAAATGTCAAGTTAATTCAATTAGCATTGAGGCGCCGCAGCGGCACACCCTATTGCCAGCGCTTAAATGCGCCATGCATGAGATGCCAACCTGGGATGCCAGCTGATCTCGCGCACTATGTGTATGAAATCTACTTCATTTCTTGCTTCTAAATTAGGGCTGACCCCTTTTCCTGTTGCTACGCTTCCTGCAGAAGGCATTAATTACTCAGAGCCTATTCCTTGCCGCAAATTCTACCAACATCTCTCCTCTAGTGTTCATAGAATCGATGCCGTAGTTGCCAATTGCTTGTTCACCAGCCTGCGTTTCCCCACATTTAAGCATTATGGCGTTTACGTGCCAAAACCATGATCTGATTATGAGGCACGCCGTAGTTGGGGACTCCGCAAATTTGGACCACCTGGAGTTCTTTAACGTGCACCTAAATCTAAGTACACGGGTGTTTTTGCATTTCGCTCCCGTCGAAATGCGGCCGCCGTGGCCAGGATTTAATCCCACGACCTCGTGCTCAGCAACACAACACCCATAGCCACTGAGCGACCACGGTGGGTTCCCACTTTTGCATTGAAGCCGCCATGTATCCACTCATTCGACCATCCATCATTGTAAGTGGATGGTCATTTTGTACCTCCTATTCAGCCTTATTCCGACGACTGCTACCCTCTCAGTAATGCTGTTGAATCGTCAGTGCTGCCCGCTATGTCCTATGAATTTAAAATCCTAACTCGCATTCTCTCTTATTTGTGAGCGTTGTATAAGCTCAGCAGTTCGTCTAACTCACTAAGGCCATAATGTCGCAGCAAATGCCGGATAATTCCTCAAAAATCCCTGCTAATGTAGCCTCTCTTGAGAGCGTCCGCATGTTGAACGTTGCAAGGTTCACTTCCAGTGGCGGCCTGTCCGGACCCAGAGATTCTTAGCAACCTCTGCCGCGTCGCAGGTGAGACCGCCGCCTTGGGCAGGTGCTACGTAGCCGCTGCCCATGGGTTAATTGCAGGGGTCATGATGGAGGTAGTGGCCAAATACTGCACCAGGAAGGCCAATTCCTGTTCTGGGGAGGGAGTGCATTTGTTGAAGCTGAGTGGGCCTCCCTAAATTGGTTGTACCTGGACAAGTACAGCCCCACAGCTTCCGGCAATTTCTTTTGTCGGTATCAGGCGCCACTACAAGCTTGAGAATGTAGTGGACTGGAGGAGGATTTGAACCTACGACCTTCAAATTAGAGGCCCGTCGCTCTACCTCTGCTCCACGCCATCACTTCACAGCTGCGGAATAGATTAGGATTTTCAATTCTTTAGTGATTTTGTCAAACTTAAAGAACAAGGACTCTATGGAAAAAACTCACCACAGGAACATTACATATGAGGACATAAACTATTTAATGTCTAGCAAGATTGAAAAACGCCCATCCTGGCACTTCCAACTTATGCCTGAGGCAACACACTGGGAAAAAATGCCGTGGTTGAACGCAGTTAAACCAAGTTTGTCGAGCGATAGCACGGTTTTGCTTGCTTTGGGAAGCAAGCAGCAATGGGAAGCATTGGGAAGCAAGCAGACGCTGCTTGGCACCGTCACCACTACCGAATCTACAATTGCACCAGAAGACAACATACAGGTGTGCCAGCAACATATGTTGTGCCAGCAGCAGTGAGCCAATTGAACGTGATGCAGCGTCTCGCTTCCACGCGAACTAATCGTCGAAAGCACATCGCTTTGAAGATGAGGCCCACGCTACCGCGCACTTTGTCCACATCTCAGATCGCTTTCTCAGATCAGATCGATACACGGCGTATGCAGCAGCCGCCGCCCAGGTAGCACACAGTCTTCAAAACGTCGTATTAATGGATCAACGTCTAAAACAGATTTTTGACCAAAATCAACGCTTTAAGAACGTGGCAGGCATGACAGCTTAAAAACGAGGGGTGAATACGTTTAGAAAGCGTTTCATAAGACTAGCCGTATCTGTTCAATTACGTAGCG